>NC_063212.1:25990161-25992661 GCF_017589495.1 Alosa alosa | reverse complement strand
AATTGATAATATAAAATGAATGTGCACCTTGGAGCAAATTATAAAAAAAATTTCAGAATGCTTTCCATTCTTGAACTGCATCGAATTGCATCGAATCATACATCGAATCAATACTGAATCGTTTTTTATAAACATGTATCTTTTCTTGTGTCGAACCGCGCCCATGTATCTCCATTATTGTGCTATTTTGTGGTGTGTGTTGGTACGAGTGTGTCTCCATTATTGTGCTATTTTGTGGTGTGTGTTGTGGTGTGTGTTGTGGTGTGTGTTGGTACGAGTGTGTCTGCCTTAAAAGCATATTCGTTTTTTACATTTAGTTTTGAGTGCGTCTGTGTGCGTGTTTGTTTTGAGTGTGTGTGTGTGTGTGTGTGTGTGTGTGTGTGTTTTAAGTGTGTCTGTGTGTGTGTTTGTGTGTACTGTATGTATCTGTGTTTGTCTCATCTGAATCATACTGTACAGACACTAAGGCTAAGTGATTTGCATATGTCTTGCATATGCATGTGTGTGTGTGTGTGTGTGTGTGTGTGTGTGTGTGTGTGTGTGTGTGTGTGTGTGTGTGTGCGTGTCGTCTTGTAGCGTTTTTTGCTGTTTTGGTTTTGCATATGTCTGTGTGTGTGTGTGTGTGTGTGTGTGTGCGTGTGTTTTGCTTGTTTGTGGTTTGCATATGTCTGTGTGTGTGTGTGTGTGTGTGTGTGTGTGTGTGTGTGTGTGTGTGTCTCTATGTGTGTTTGTGTCTGCTGTGTTTTTTTTTCTGTTTGTTTTACCTGAAGCATAGCGTCTGTGTGCCCCGAAGGTGTGTGTGTGTGTGTGTTTCTGTGTGTCTATGTTTGTCTATCTCATCTGAAGCGTAGGGCCTGTGTGCACAGAAGGACTCTCTTCATGAGTTACTGATTGAGTATGTGTGTGTGTGTGTGTGTATGTGTGTGTGTGTGTGTGGGATCCAATCAACAGAGATGTTGGGGTATAATTGGTGTCTTTTTGCCTTTATTCAGATAGGACAGTGAAGTCCTATCAGCATCCCTGATAATCAGAGATAAAGATCAAGAATTGTGATTTGCGATTTCGATACTTCTTCGATACTTTTAAAAAAATGTATATTGTAATATTGAATATACTGTAGTGGGATCTTTCACAACAGTGGCCATCCTAGATTCTGCTTGACTCTATCCACACACACAAACACAGACTGAAAATGATGTCTTATATGATATGTTTCTATTTCATATATTTTTAAATTTATATAGAGTGTATTTAGTTAATAATGTATAGTATTTTACTAGTAATTACTAGTAGCTAAACATTTTTAGTAATTCGAATGCTTCATATTGATGTTTAAACTATTACATTTAGGCATATCTTTAATGTGGTGTGCAGGTCTAATTGAGTGCACATTGGTGATGAGTAGGTGTAATTGAGTGCCTGTCACTTTAAGAAATACGTGAGAGTAATTAGCCTCCCTTCAGTCTGACGGTTGTGCATTGTGCATAAGGATATGTGGATGCAATTAATTATGTTTTCTGTGTCATTAGATAAAATAAATGTTCAAAAACTAACAAGTCGAAGACAATCTTTTCTAGGATGCACACAGCGGAGTATGCACGGAATGTACACAGACACATTCTTATCTCACGCATCAGCACCACCTATTTCTTCAGTTTCCTCAAAACCATGTGAGCAACTGCAGATATCATAACATGTTGCTGTGCACATGACAGGTGGAGTTAGTAGAACTCGGTAGTTGATCCGTCCGGTCAATAGCACTGCATTCACGCAACTTCATGATTAGATTAACGTCAGCAGACAGGCTGTAAAAGTGTATCGCGGGAATTTCTCATTATGGTGAAAACTAGAGTTAGCGGGACTAATTATGTAATACCCGCCAATCCCTTGAGTGAAATTTAGGCCCTGTACTGTGTATATATATAAAAGTATCCAAAGTGTTTAGTCATTTCTCAGGTACAACATTTAAGTGGAACTTCATTGAAAGAAAAATGCTAATGCAGTGCTTAACAATAATTACTGTATAGGCCTATTAAATTGACATGGTGTCATTTTTCCTAAAGGTAGCCTATATAAACAATTTTATGACTGGAGTGGTTTGCAACAAACTAACTTTAAGTCTGCCTAATATTAAAGGTTGTATCAGCGATTTCAGGCACAACAAAGGCCCAAACCTAAATCATCACATTCATCTAATCTTTCCTTACAATCCGCTAGATGCCTGCCATAAGCAGGCCGTCAAAAAAACGCGTCTCTGTAGGCAGCCTAGGCTCCGAGATCTGTACACAAAAACAATTGCTACCAACAAGTGTTGGCAACCACTCAAAATCAAAATAAAGTGTTCCAACCAATAACTGAGATCTTGCCGTTTAGGAGAGTTTCAATTATGGGGAGGAGGGGAGCTGAATGATTCCAGAAAAAAACTGTCTTGTAACTGAAATCAGTTTGCTTCAGAAATGTAATGTAGCCTAAAGCACAAGCATCGTACCATATGATCGAA
>NC_063212.1:25972273-25984661 GCF_017589495.1 Alosa alosa | reverse complement strand
GCTGCTCCGTGCACGAAGCATCATCATCGAATGCGCATCATCCTCCAGGTGTGGATGCACTGGCGCATATCACATCCCGATGCGCAGCATCGCTCATCCCGTGTGATTGCACGCAGCGCATCATCATCAGATGCACAGCGCATCATCATCCCAGATGCGCACAGCGCATCATCGCAGTGCACGCAGCGCATCATCCTCCGTGTGCACAGCATCATCTTGCCGCGGGTGCACAGCATCGCCAGATGCACGCACAGCGCGGCCTGGCACCAGATGTTGTTGCCGCGCAGCGCATCATCATCCGTTGGGCCTGGCATCATCATCCCAGATGCACGCAGCGCGCTCATCATCCGCGGCGCATCATCAGATGCGCGCAGCATCATCATCGATGCGCACAGCGCATCATCGCCGCAGGTGCACTGACGCATCATCGCTCAGGTAATGCTGGCGCATCATCATCCCGGAGTACGCACGGCGCATCATCGCCGGTGCAGCGCATCATCATCCCGGGTGCGCGGCGCGGCTGCTCATCCAGGTGTGATGCGCACAGCGCATCATCATCCAGATGCGCACAGCCTTTCATCGCCGCGGAGTGCGCGCAGCGCATCATCATCCCGTGCGCGCACGAGCGCATCATCGCTCAGGTGGCTGATTACGCACAGCGCATCATATCCCAGATGCGCACCCGGCGCATCATCGCGATGCGCAGGCATCATCATCCCGGAGTATGCGCGGCGCGGCTATCATCAGGTGTGACGCGGCGCATCATCATCCCAGGTCAGCGGGCGCGCACGGCGCATCATCATCCCAGATGCTGGCCTCCTTAGCAGATGCGCGAGCGCATCATCATCAGATGCGCGCAGCGCATCATCGCCGCGAATTACGCGCGAGCGGCTCATCATCAGTGCGCTTTTGAGCGCATCATCATCCCAGGTGTGATTACGCGAGCGCATCATCCCAGATGCGCACGGCGCATCATCGCCGGAGTGCGCAGCGCATCATCATCAGATGTGGGCGCGCACGGCGCATCATCATCCGTGCGCGGCGCATCATCATCGCCGGCGCATCATCGCCGCGGAGTGCGCGCGGCGCATCATCGCCGCAGATGCGCACAGGCGCATCATCATCCAGATGCGCAGCGCATCATCGCCAGATGCGCGGCGCGGCTGTCATCCCAGATCGGCGGACGCACGCAGCGCGCTCATCCCAGATTGACGCAGGCGCATCATCGCCGGGTACGCAGCTATCATCATCCCAGATGCGCAGCGCATCATCATCGCACGAGCGCATCATCATCAGGTATGCGCAGCGCATCATCGCCAACGGGTGCGCAGGCGCATCATCAGATGCGCGCAGCGCATCATCGCCAGATTGCGCGGCATCGCCAATAGTGCGCGCAGCGCATCATCGCCGCAGATGCGCGCGGCGCATCATCATCAGGTACGCACGGCGCGGCTGCTCATCCCGTTCGTGATTGCGCACGGCGCATCATCATCAGATGCGCCTGACGCGGCTATCATCAGATGTGATTGCGCAGGCGCATCATCATCAGATGCGCGGCGCATCATCGCCGCAGATGCACGCAAGCGCATCATCATCAGATGCACGCAGCGCATCATCATCAGTGCGCGCAGCGCCTCCATCATCAGATGCACGCACAGGCGCATCATCGCAGTGCGCGCAGGCGCATCATCATCCCAGATGTGCGCGCTCATCATAGGTGCGCACAGCGCGGCTGCTCATCAGATGTGGGCGCACGGCGCATCATCAGGATGCGCGGCGCATCATCATCGCACAGCGCATCATCGCCGCGGATGCACTGGCGCATCATCATCGGGTCTTGATGCGCACGGGCACGCTCATCGCCGCGAATTAAAACATCATCGCTCCACGCAGCGCATCATCGCAGATGCGCAGCGCATATCCTCCAGATGCGCACCGACGCATCATCATATGGGTCGCACGCGAGCGCATCATCATCCAGATGCACTGGCGCATCATCGCCGCGAATGCGCTGGCGCATCGCCGCCAGATGCTGGCCTCATCGCGCGGATACGCTGACGCACATCATCACATCCCGTGCGCAGCGCATCGCTCATGCAGATGCGCGCGAGCGCGGCTGCTCATCAGATGCTGGGCGCGCGCAGCGCATCATCCTCCAGGTGCGGGCGCACGCAGCGCGCACTCATCATCAGATGCACTGGCCTCCTCCTCCCAGGTACTGCGCATCATCATGCTGAGTGCACTGTGCCTCCTCATCAGTACACCTGTGGCCTCCTCCTGAAGTACACACAACTGTCATCATCAAATGTACACAACCTTATCACTCCTCAAATGCAGCACACTCCTCTGTAGATACACTGGCATCCTCAGAATACACACAGCACCTCCTCCTGCCAGTACGGCACCTCCTCCATCAGATGTGATTGCACTGACACCTCCTCCTCCAAATGCACACAACCTCCTCCTGCAGATACTGACACCTCCTCCTCCCAGGTGCTTGTTACACACAGCACCTCCTCCTGCAAATGCACAACACCTCCTCCTCCACTGACACCTCATATGCAATCACAACACTCCTCCTCAAATACACACAGCACTTATCCTCCACCATAGTACACTGTACCTCCTCCTCAAATGCACACAGCACCTCCTCCTGCCAAATGCACTGACACCTCCTCCTCCAAATACACAACACCTCCTCCTGCAAATGCACAACGCAGCTTCTCCTCCAGGTAACGTTGCACTGTACCTCCTCCTCCAGTGTATTTTGTACCTCCTCCTCCAAGTACGCGGCTTTATCATCACAAGATACTGGCATATATCGATATGCACAGCACCTCCTCTCAAATGCATGCCTCCTCATAGATACTGTTTACTCCTCCACTCATTGCACACAACCTCCTCATCCAGATCTTATTTTGCAACACAACCTCCTCCTATCAAATACACTGAGCACCTCCTCCTCCAGATGTATTTTGTACCTCCTCCTGCAATACACACAACACCTCCTCCTCCAAATACAACACCTCCTCCTCCGTCTTATTTTGCCACAACACCTCCTCCTCCAAATATACTGACACTCTATTCGCTATTGAGGCTGAACAGTGTTTGCGTGTTGCGCTACGTTACCTCCTGCTGTTCCTTCTGTCCCCTACAGGCCATCTTGCGTCATTACCTCCTGCTCTTTCTTCTGTCCCCTACAGGCCATCTTGCGTCATTACCTCCTGCTGTTCCTTCTGTCCCCTACAGGCCATCTTGCGTCATTACACCTCCTGCTGTTCCTTCCAATACCCCTACAGGCATCACCGTCCCGCCAAGTGCTGATTGTGGGTTGAGCAACGTCTATAAGGGCGCCTTGTTTTAGCGTCTGGGCGCTCTCTCTCACATTCACTTCCTTCCGATCCCGTCGGCGGTACTGGGGCAACAGTGGTGCCCGGCTATACATCGAATTTGTTGTTGGGCTTTTGTGTTAATTTGGTAGTTTTGTTTAACCCGTTCCATTATGGGATTGATCTTTTGTTGTCTTTAGTTTTATAATTCGTATTTAGAGCAGGTGTTGGTGTGAGTTTTACGTTATTTAGTTTAGGTTTAGTTCAGCACAGCAGTGAAGGACCTGGAGACTCATGACCATGTCTTTTGTTTCTGCTCAGGAGTCAGGCAAGATCCATTTTCCCCCGTAGATATGTGTGGTCAGGGTTTCCTTTCTGTTCTGTTTCTGTTCTGCACAGATAGATCTGTCTGCTATATCTCTGTTGGTGTGAGCACGCTAAAGTTAGCTGCTATATGTCTGTTGGTGTGAGCACGCTAAAGTTAGCTGCTATATGTCTGTTGGTGTCAGCACGCTAAAGTTAGCTGCTATATCTGTGTTGGTGTGTCAGCACCTTGGCCTATTATATCTGTGTTGGTGTGAACACGCTAAATTATATGTATCTGTTTTGGTGAGCCAGCTAGTTAGCTGCTATATCTGTGTTGTTGTCAGCACGCACGCTAAAGTTAGCTGCTATATCTGTGATGGTGTGAGCACGCTAAAGTTAGCTGCTTTATCTGTGTGGTGTCAACCGCCGCTAAGTTAGCTTAACTTTATATATCTCTGTTGGTGTGAGCACGCTAAGTTAGCTGCTATGTATGTTGGTGTGAGCTCACCTTCACAAGTTAAGCTGCTATATGTCAGTGCTCGAGCACGCTAAAGTTAACCTGCTATGCTCTCTGTTGGGCATGAAACGCGCTAAGAAGGATTAGCTGCTATATCTGTGTTGGTGTGAGCACGCTAAAGTTAGCTGCTATATGTCTGCTGGTGTGAGCACGCTAAAGTTAGCTGCTATATGTCTGTTGGTGTGAGCCGCATTTCATATTATGGCATCTTAGCATCAAGGCTGGACATGTTCAGATAGAGGTGTCAACACCGCAAAAACTGTTTATCTAACAAGTGTTATTTTTAGTATATTTTTAGTTTGACTTAATTTAAGAGTTTGACTTGTTTCAAGGCATCTTATCAAGACAACTTTGCTTATAAACAATACCAAATAGATTTTTTGTATCTTAATATAAGATTAATAACACTTAAGTTAGGTAGCGGTTTTGCAGTAGAGTGTTTTGGGGCTGCATACAGGTGTCAGTGTTCACATGCCATTCAGACCCGGTGTCAAAACGACTTTGAGGCATATTCTTCAGACAGGTGTCAACGTGTTCACATATTCAGATGAGTGTCAACGTCATTCACATTCAAGACTTGGGTGGCCGAGGTGTTCCCACATATTCAGTCAGGTGTGTTTCAGACGAGTTTGGTACATACTCCATTACAGTGGGCGCTTTCAAATGACCACTTCATTCGCATTGAGCTGCGTGAGCTGCGTGAGCTTTAATTGCCACTTTCAGCCACTGTCTCGGCTCACCCACTGCTTGCAGCCCGTCACCTGCATTCACTTACCATAATTGTTGCCGAGGTAATCCCAGCTACGTTCAATAACAAAATAAATCATGCATACAATTGGCTTGCTAGTTTAGCTACTTGGTGACAAGGGCTTGACTACGGTGGTGAAAATTTCGAAATCGAGTGCTATCTGTGTTGTCATTGAGTTTGGCGGCCTCGCAAATCAAAACGATGAATTGTGATAATTGGGCGGTGAGAAATAACTGTTTAAATTAATCATAGCGCGGTGAGCTGAAGGCTGTTATTGCGTTTGTTACTATCTGGCGACATTTTAACCAGACTACGCAATAGGGAAGCTTGAACAATAACTTCTGAAATACGTTTGGTTTAAACGACGTATCATTTTATTTTCTGTACAATAAACATTACCATCTGCTTTTGTCGCCAGAATTTACATTTATTTAGCTGGCTTTGAGCCTTCGCCCCTCACCCATATTCCAAGATTAAGATAGTATGAATAGCTATTTGCAATTTGACAAAACACTGGTCCTCTGTTTTCTTGAATCACGAGGACGATGATATTGCATTTAGTTAGATGTCCAAGTCACCACATAATGTTTGAAAACCCACTCAGCTCGTAAATAAATAATTTAACTTACCACGACAGTTGGATAACCTACTTCATCATGTCATGCCTACATTTTGTGGTGGTAGCATAGAGATGCATTAAAAACAATAAAAGTATGGCTCTCCGTTTGGGGCCGTGAGAAACTTATATTTTTAATGAACTACGTCGAGATCTTTGACTTTTCCAAAAGCCTCGGGATAACCACGTTATCTCCACTATCATCAGTCCTTACTTGCTCCAGTCAAGTGGGGAATGAAATAAAAGTTTGAGAACCACTGGCTTAACAAGTTACCCTCAGTCCGGAACACAGAGATCTGTTGCAATATTCTGATGATCGTGATGATGTCGGCAAATGTTGTTTTAAAGTAAAATTTCACTTCACCATGCAGCCGACAATGCCACAGCCTACCTGGTATCATTACAAACATTATTCTGTGTCCTAAAACTGGCATATTTTATGGCATTTGTGTCATGTAAGTTCGTTGCAAAATCTAGAGAAATGTGAGGTGGTCAGCGGGGACAACTGAGACACACATTGGATTGTGTTATTACTTGAACATTCACACTATCCACAGCTGTATTATACCTATCAGGGGCAGGAGGATTACTGTCAAGCGCAGGCTTTATATAAAACTCTTCAACATGAGCTACTCGAATGTTGTCTTGTTTTATGGGCGCTTTGCTTCGCTTCTGTAATTCTTCATTGTTAAGAAAATGAGGGCTTCCCTCAATGACCCTCCGAGAAATTAAATAAAGGTTGAATGAATGAATAGATGCAGGCTTGCCAAAGAGCCAAAGGCATGTGGTTTGCGCAGCCTACAGTAAATAACAAGACCACATGGAATGTCGTTATGATGATTTTTCTAAAACCATTTTTAGTACCCTCGCATGTTCTTAAATAACAATGATCATCAGTAGCCTAATATTCAACCATTAATTTGGGTAAATGGGCAAAGCGTGACCACCTTGATTGGCTGAGTGGCTGATGATTATAGCAGGCATGATTCAAAAACCTCCCTTACGATGATAGGTGACAGGTCTCAGATAAATGCGCTACACAAGATGATAACTGGGGCGTGGGGTATTCCTGCTGAGGCTTTTATCTTAGTACTAGGGAGTAGGCTACTCCTAATCGCATAAGATTTTTAAGTTGGAGTTTTCTCTTAAGTTATTCTAGAAGCCTTTCAGACAACTCTAAACTAGGGTAGTCTTCGTGGCTATGGATAGCGTCATTACTCGTACACAGCGAGCTTGACTAAAGTGTGACCACCTTGATTGGCTGACGGTTATCGCGGGAGTTGAAACACCTCTCTTCCGATGATGATGACAGGTGACGGGTCGGAGATACGTCTGCTTCCTATAAGTAGTCACGAAGGGCGGAAGATGATTAACTAACTGAATAAAGAGGCTAGCCTAAATGAATAAGAGTAAAACCAAAACAAATAGCAGTAGTCTATTAGAGCCTATGGATTGATGCAGTAGCCTCGTTTGCAATATTAAATTAATCTGTCTCCATATCCTAGGCTATGTTTGCAAAGAGAACATTTAATTTGATTCTGGTAGCATTACATTTTCATTTACATATCAACAATGAGTAGTTTTGGTTGTTGTTGGTAAGTTATTGCATCCTTTATGAATTAAGGTGTTCGCGGGTGGAAGCTCCTGTTCTTTGTATAGGCTATTCAAAACATGCCAATGTAGATACAAAATGAATGGAGAGGTTTATGGAATAGGTCTTGGTGAATTTAGGAGTCCTCTCGGCTTAAGCTGTCCCAGACTTAGGTGCTACTTTTTAGGTCTAAAAGAAATGCTTCGTGAATTACTTTTTGCTTCAAGAAAATTGAGGAGTCCTAAAGTTAGGGTGACCACGCCTTCCATTGTTTTAGGAGTTATCTCAAATTGCGCCAGTTAGGAGCTAAGTTTAGCTTTAAAATTCTTTGTGAATCTATTTTCGAATAAAAGGCCTAGCCTAAATGAATCACATAGCAAAACAAACCCTAGTAGCCTAATGAAACATCACGGATTGATGTAGTATCTTTGTAACATTATTAAATTATTCTGTTACTATACCTCGTTTGCAAAGAGAACATTTAATTTGATTCACAATAATGTTACATTTTAATTTACATGTTGACAATGATTAGCCTAGTTTTTAGTTTGTTGTTAGGCGGCGTTATTGCGTAATATTAGTTATGCCTACAATGCAAAGAATTGCTTCCTCATGGGCTCTGTAGCTGCATGGGATTTCAAAACCGCAGGTTTGTGATATAGGTCTGTGGTGGAGTCCTCTTGACTTCTTTTAAGCTATCAGAAGGTGGGAAGGTGTGATTTTTGGGGGCAGGGCTGGATTAACTGGGCTGATTGTCCCCAGTGGCCCCCCCTTCCCCCAGCCAGCACAGTGAATCGGGTGGATTAGTTAATAGGCCTATCGTGAAGATTTTTCCTGCCATCTAAGGCCACAGTTTACATCTGTGAGACTGAGCCTCACCAGCTAATTTTGTTTACAACTAACATTCCATTTAATTAAACTGCTTTATAGGCTATTTGGAATAGTTTTCAACATTTTGAATATTAGTGTCGAATTGAGTTAAGAATGTTCTCAGTAATACAATAGCTGAAAGCTGCATGGGACCCCCCGTCAAACAATATAACCATACAAGCCTTCCTGCTCATTTGTTTCAAAAGTAATTTGGCTTTGTCAGAACTGAAGAGCTATGGGCCAGCAGCATGCCCCAATGAAAATAAATTAACGCAAACAGCACAACACAACACAAACCCCTTCTCTCGCGTCAGTCACTGGCATGGGCGAAACACAGAACCCGCTTCTCTCCACAGCAGTCATTGACAGTAACCTAGAATAAATGCATGGGGAAAAACACTTCCCATGGACATCATGAAACACACAAAGTTTATATTTGTCACTAACCCAGCTTGTATCTGTCCTTTATCAAATGTATTATGTTCCATTGCCCTATCGTAATTCTAGCTTCATAAAGTTGAACAAATACATTTGCTTATTTCACAGAAAAATATAAATAGCCAGTCTACAGTGCAGAGTTAGTATTGAGGTTATGGTAGAGCCCAACTTGCAGTGAACATGTCTAAACAAGAAATTCTTTCTCTTTTAGCTGAGTAGCCTCAGAGTGCTTTTACGTAGACTGCTCTTGGGCCCGAACATACAAGAAATGAATGGCCTCTCCACGACAATCAGCATTAAACTGAGCCAGGATTGTAACATCACTCTAAGTTAAGCCTTCAAGCAAGAGCGATGGTTGGGAACATCTATTGTTTCATTGGAAGGGCGAGGGAGGTAGCAACAGGGCAGCAGCACAGAGACAGGCCCGATGCTTGGGGCTGTTATAGGGAAGTGGTAAAATGTGGGATATTCTGGAAGGCATTATTGAGCCAGCAGGAACAAGCGGGGAGGTTGGTATCGTGATAAACACGGAAAAAGTTGGCATGCATTGTTTAGGGGTCCCGATGCACAGGGATTGTTGTCCTTTTCAACCAATCACATATGATTATTTATGAAATTATTGCGAAACAGGCGCAACACATTTGAAAAGGAAGGGACTGGTAGCATGCAAACTCAGGAAGACAATTTAAACGTTATCACAAAGTGTGGCTGTAAGTGTGAGTGGAAGACAATTGCTTGGGGAGGTCATGTCTTTTTAACAATTCTGTAGGAGGTCATTATGAACAATTTCTAGCAGGCAAGAGAGATTAGCCGCTTCCAACTGAAGCCTCAAGAAATTCCTCCGGTGGCCCTTCAATACGTATGATCAGTCCTAGATTGCTGCTGGGCTGTATCTTGGTTTGGCCAACAACTCATTTGTAAGCATGGCCTATCTAGCGGTTGCATCCATTACAAACAAACATGTAATATAATGAGCGTCTGGGATTGGGAAGGCACTAAATATACTACTGAATAAGCGAAGTCAAACCTTTAAATAGAAAAACACTCTTTAATAATCAAAAAAATAAACCGCTAATGAAGTAAACTTCATGACCATCAAGTAGTTGCCAACCCTTAACTCCGGCCATTACAGAAGGCATTTGTTTAAACAGCGAGTCAATATATCTATATTTTGTCAAATGATGACTATCTATTGCGTTGGAAAGGCGGAATGTTTCATTAGTCCCGTTTCAATACGTCCGGTTACCTAGCCTACTCAAAGCGCGAATATTCCTAAAGGTAGCGAAATAAGTTTCGCGATTCATACCCAATTAGTTCCCCCCTACTGTTAAAGTGTTCGCTAACTGTGGTTTAGTTTCGTGATAGCCTGTGATAAGCATAATAAAATGTAAGCGTTAAAATACAGTAAGCGATAAACCGGAAAAAAGTTGACGTGATTTTCATAATCACTTTGGAGATCATAGAAAAAATACCTTGCTGGCGAGGAGGTCACATCTTTTTGGACTAATGCTCCCAAAACTCCTCCGGTAGCCCTTAAATAAATAACGAACGAGTCCCTAATAGAAGTAAACTTATGACCATCAAAATGTTTATAATAAATGTAACAGGAGCAGCTGGAGATTTCGCCTCTATATTTTATCCAAATGATGTCTGTCTATCATCGTTGCCCTTTCGGAGAAAACCAGAATGTTTAATTTGTCCTCGTCTCACGGCTGCGGCTTGGATTCACTACTTGATTAACTAAATATTTCTTTATTAGGGCAGAACAGGCATATTTCTAGCTATTACATTATTTCTAAACCAGTTTGCTAAAGTCTGGTGGGGGAATACCATGTAAAAGGTTTTTTCAGGCTCCATTTCTTTTCTGAGGACGCCCTGCTCCTTGAGCCATCTGCGATTCATTTGGGTTGTTGCAGTGTCTCACTGAAAAATAAATTAAAGTCGCGTGATACCGCGTGATCCCTACCTTGGACCCTTGAGTGAAAGAAATACAACCAAGTCGAGCACTGCCCACTGTGGGCGTGAGCCGCTGAGTTAGCTTTAGCATGATTCTGAATACACACACACACACACCCCACACCTCTGAGTAGTCTCCGTGTTTGATGTGTAGCGCGGAGCCATTCCTGTGCAGCCAGGTCACGATGCACACAGACACACACACACACACACACACACACACACACACACACACACACACACACACACACACACACACACACACCTCTGAGTAGTCTCCGTGCCAGTGTGCGCACGGGCCATGCTGTGCAGCCAGGTGCGGCGCAGCTCAGGTGTCTGCTGAGGCGTAGGAGCAGGCCAGGCTGTGTGCCAGGTCAGCTGCATCTCTGGGTGGCAGCCATAACTGGGCCCGTGGCCATCAGAACCGTGCGGATACGCTTGGTCAGACCCTTCACCTCCGCTGGGAACGCTGTGGACTGCTCACACACACACACACACACACACACCACCACTGTGCGCACACACCACACACACACACACCATACAGAGCACACACGCACACAAACACACCACGCATACACACACACACACACACGCTGCGCACACACACACACACCATGCAGCATGCACACACACACACACACAATAGCGCAAACTCCGCATTTGACCCCGCGCATCGTGTGTGTGTGGCCAGCCTCAATGTGTGTGTGTGTGTTCAGAGGCACAGGTATGTCTGAATTTGTATTTGTTTTCAGCATGCCTGTTTGAACACACTGTATGGTCATATCATTTCACACACCCACACACCACCAGAATGACAATGTTTAAAAACATGGCACACACACACACACACACACACACACACTAACAGGCACATGCTCATTACTATTGTGTACGAGTGCAGTGTGCTGGTAGGTACTGGTCTGTCTGCATTCTTCTCTGTGTACTGCACGTGTGCACTGTGTGAGACACAGGTAGGAGGTGGTGGTAGGTGTGTGTGTGCTGCATGATTGTGTAAAAGGTGATGAGTGCTCTGTGCGGACTTTTTCATAATATCTTCAAACAACATCCATGCATCTATCACGTCATCATCATCAATAACAATAACACACACACAGACACACACACACACACAAACCTTCATGGCCTTGTCACTGTTGGCAAAGTTGTTGATGATGGAGAGAGACTCTTGGAAGCGAGAGTTTCCAGTCAGAGCCACGTCTGAGATGAGCTGACTCACTCCAATAATGATCTGTAGTAGGCACACACACACACACACACATACACACACACCGTCTGAGATGAGCTGACTCACTCCAATAATGATAATACATCAATTACCTTCCACTGTCCACTGTCATCAGATGTGAGAGCGGCACGTGTGTGTGTGTGGGGGTATTGTAGGGCTTCTATGAGAGTAAATCCGTAGGCTACTTTGATCAACTTAGTAGTTGTAGTCTATGCGATTGAAAAGCATGTCTACTTGTGTGTAGGTTTAGCATCCGATCCCCAATGACACTGACCTGCAGGTGTGTGCTGGGAGTTGTAGCAGCTTAGCACCGACCCGCAGGTGGGTACTGAGTTGTAGTGTGTTGGCACCTGAACGGCAGTGTGCACCGGGAGTTGCAGTGGCTGGCACCGACCTGCAGGTGGCTGCCGGGAGTTGTAGTGTGCTGGCACTGACCTGCAGGTGGGTGCTGGCTGCCGAGTTGTAGTGTGTTGGCATTGACCTGCAGGTGTGTGCTGGGAGTTGTAGTGTGTTGGCACTGACCTGCAGGTGGCTGCTGGCTGCTGGGAGTTGTAGTGTGTTGGCACTGGCCCTGCAGGTGTGTGCTGGGAGTTGTAGTGTGTTGTCACTGGCCTGCAGGTGTGTGCTGGGAGCTGTGGCGTGTGGGCACCCTCGACCCGCAGGTGTGTGCTGAGCTGTAATGCGGGCACTGGCCCGTAGGTGTGTGCCGGGGAGTTGTAGTGTGTGGGCACTGACCTGCAGGTGTGTACTGGGAGTTGTAGTGTATTG
>NC_063212.1:25959773-25967273 GCF_017589495.1 Alosa alosa | reverse complement strand
TGGAAGTCATCTGTGCCCCCTCTGCACCAACCAACCCCACTCCCCCAATCCCATGGACTGATTTTCAACAGTAGTTTAATGTAAATATTACAGGTTTATAGTAAGCCTTAATAGCTTATCACCTTTATGGAGAGGAGGTTTTAGTGGCGCAGTACTTCTCCTACTGCACTAACCTGTCGTCTGATGACAAATATAGGATTTATCGTATCGATGTAGCCGTATCTTACACGTTAAAAACGGATACCGATACGTAACGGTTAATCTTTACCCCCCTACTGCACATCCAGTTATTCTGCTCTTATAATGTTACGGTACGTGTCCATTATTGCGACGCGAATACGCTTGCAGGTCTAGCCCATCCTCGTCGCCTTGTAGCATTTTTTTTATTTAAAATACACTACTAAAGTTGAGATAGCCTACTTAACACGTATAGCCTACTGTTAATCGATGCAAGGCTTTTTAACATCTTTTATTGAATCACTGACATATTCCTCCAAAGCACCCTTCTGTCTTGGTTCAAGTCGCCAACAAGGTCTTTTTGATAGGGTGCAGTGGCGAACTTCTAAACTTAACTGCCCCACCACTATACAGTATAGCTTATATAATTCCATTAAACCGAACAACTATTTCTGGAAAGCTGGAAATTTCCGGACCAGAAGTATAAGTATAAGTATATAAGTATATATAATTTTTTGATCCCGTGAGGGAAATTTGGTCTCTGCATTTAACCCAATCGGTGAATTAGTGAAACACACTCAGCACACAGTGAACACAGTGAGGTGAAGCACACACTAATCCCGGCGCAGTGAGCTGCCTGCTTCAACGGGCGGCGCCGGGGAGCAGTGAGGGGTTAGGTGCCTTGCTCAAGGGCACTTCAGCCGCAGCCCATTGGTCGGGGCTCGAACCGGCAACCCTCCGGTTACAAGTCCAGAGTGCTAACCAGTGGGCCACGGCTGCCCAACAGTGGGCCACGGCTGCCCACCAGAGCAAGACCAGAGCAAAGGAGAGAACTTGTTTACCGAGGATGTACTTTCATTGGCTAACCGCCCGCTACTGTTTACACTGCACTACCGATCTATACTGTTCATATTGCACTTTTTTTACTGCTTTATTGCACTTCTGGTTAGACGCTAACTACATTTCATTGTCTCTCTACTTGTACTCTGAACAATGACAATAAAGTTGAATCTAATCTAGTATAATGTGTAGCTACATGCCTTTGCTATGTAAGGCAATTTCCCCTCCAATGTAGGGAGAGTTAAAACACAAAAAAACAGGCTGTTATGCAACAACCCACTGTGGAAAAAAAAAATGCAACCTCATTGTTGCAGGATTGTCTATGTTTAATTTAATTTACTTTAAATTAAATATAAGATCAAATCCTTTGCCATTGAGCTGCGCTTTTTACTCACACAGCCTTTCCTTCCTTCCAATTCTGTGGAAAACACTGTATCCACATAAAACATGGCCCACATCTCCAACCTCAAGCAGTTGCATGATGCTAGTATACAGCTCAAGACCCTAGCCCACCTCCTCTGGGACCCTAGCCCACATCCTCTGGGACCCTAGCCCACCTCCTCTGGGACCCTAGCCCACCTCCTCTGGGACCCTAGCCCACATCCTCCCTGTGCTGCATTATTTCCCTTTACGTCTGTACCCCTTCACCACCACGTGCACTCTCCTCACCACCACGTGCACTCTCTCCTCACCACCACGTGCACTCTCCTCACCACCACGTGCACTCTCTCCTCACCACCACGTGCACTCTCCTCACCACCACGTGCACTCTCCTCACCACCACGTGCACTCTCCTCACCACACGTGCACTCTCCTGCACTTTCTCCTCACCACCACGGTGCACTCTCCTCCTCCACCATCTGCACTCTCCTCCCACCACCGTGCACTTTCTCCTCACCACCACGTGCACTCTCCTCACTACCACGTGCACTCTCCTCACCACCACGTGCACTCTCTCCTCATGCTGTGCTCTTCTGTGTGTGTGTGTGTGTGTGTGTGTGTGTGTGTGTGTGTTATAGTGATTGTGTGTGTGTGTGTGTGTGTGCATACCTTGCTAATGAAGGCCCTGAGGGAGGCAAAGACGTGCTTGAGCGAGCTCTCTGATTGGCCCACTCTGAGAAAGGTGAGGTAGACGTCAAAGACCCTCATCATCAGAGGGTTGTGCCCATCACTGTCCAGCAGCTGACTCTGCCCATCAATCAATCAATCAATTAATCAATTACTACATATCAATCAATCAATTACTACATATCAATCAATCAATCCATCAATCAATCAATACCTCATCATGAATCAATTACTACATATTAATGATTCAATCAATCAATGTGTGTGTGTGTGTGTGTGTGCGTGCATGTATATGTGTGTGTGTGTGTGTAAATGTGTGGGTGTGTGTGTGTGTGTGTGTGTGTGTGTGTGTGTGTGTGTTTACCTTAAAGTGGTGTGTGAAGGCTGACAGGATGTCCAGTACAGTAAGGCATGCCTCGGTGGAGATGTTCCCCTCCAGGAGAGCCTGATGGTTGATCTCCACCTCAGAGAGGCCTGCACCTGGGACAACCACACATGACACAACACAACATTTCACAACATTTCTCAACACTTTACAACACTTCTCAACACTTCACAACACTTGTACATGTAGACAAACATGTAGACACGGTCACAGGGAGACGACTATACCTCACCTGGGGCAACCACATCATTTCACAGAGTTTCACTATATTTCACAGAAATGTACGACATTGTCACCACCACAGAGATGGCTGTACTTCAGCTGGGACAACCATAACGTTTCACACATCTTTGCCAGGGTACATGTTACAGTAGTTCCTTATGTGTCAGAACGCGCCCTGTTCCTTTGGCTATGCCATTTCTCTCTGAAAACAATATTATGTAGTGTTATTTGACCGTTTATTTACCAGTAGTATCACTTCTTGCTCTGAAAACAACACTATGTAGTCATTTGGTCGTTTATTTACCAGTGGTATCACCTCTTGTGTTATTTGACCGTTTATTTACCAGTAGTATCACCTCTTACTCTGAAAACAACACTATGTAGTCATTTGGTCGTTTATTTACCAGTAGTATCACTTCTTGCTCTGAAAACAACACTATGTAGTCATTTGGTCGTTTATTTACCAGTGGTATCACCTCTTGTGTTATTTGACCGTTTATTTACCAGTAGTATCACCTATTGCTCTGAAAACAACACTATGTAGTCATTTGGTCGTTTATTTACCAGTGGTATCACCTCTTGCGTTATTTGACCGTTTATTTACCAGTAGTATCACCTCTTGCGTAATTTTAACCGTTTATTTAACAGTAGTATCACCTCTTGCGTTATTTGACCGTTTATTTACCAGTAGTATCACCTCTTGCTAACCACAACAGACCTGCCGCTCTGTATAGCAATAAAGACATGAAAGAAAATATTAATTCTAATAATGCCAATGAACATATTCATACACACCAACCTCTAGAACATATTCATACACACCAACCTCTAGAACATGTTCATAAACACCAACCTCTAGAACAATATGTTCATACACACCAACCTCTAGAACAATATGTTCATACACACCAACCTCTAGAACATGTTCATACACACCAACCTCTAGAACAATATGTTCATACACACCAACCTCTAGAACATGTTCATACACACCAACCTCTAGAACATGTTCATACACACCAACCTCTAGAACAATATGTTCATCCACACCAACCTCTAGAACAATATGTTCATACACACCAACTTCTAGAACATGTTCATACACACCAACCTCTAGAACATGTTCAAACACGCCAACCTCTAGAACATGTTCAAACACACCAACCTCTAGAACATGTTCATACACACCAATCTATAGAACATGTTCAAACACACCAACCTCTAGAACATGTTCATGTTAGGGGCAGCCGTGGCCTACTGGTTAGCGCTTTGGACTTGTAACCGGAGGGTTGCCGGTTCGAACCCTGACCAGCAGTAAGTGGCTGAAGTGCCCTTTAGCAAGGCACCTAGTCAAAGTCAAAGTCTGCTTTATTGTCAATTTCTTCATATGCCCAGACATACAAAGAGATCAAAATTACGTTTCTCACTATCCCACGGTGAAGACAATACATATTTTACCAATTAAGTCCATAGACAAACATAACATTCAAGTAAACAATAAAAAGTAAATAAGAAGGCACATACAATGAAGAAATAAGAGCAGCAAAATTGGGTTGAAATTGTGCAATTGTGCATAGACAGTCAATATAATAGTGCAAAGTCAGGCCAATAATTGGCTGAGGTAGTTCTGTTTGACCTAAGTAAGCAAGTGGCATAGTGGTGCAAGTTATGTAAGAGCAGCAGAAGTGTTGTGTTTTCAGGACAACAGGACAACAACAACAAGTTGCAAAGTGTGCAAGTGTACAAGTGGAGTAGTGCAAGTGGAGTAGTGCAAGGCAACCATTGTGGGTCCAAAGTCCAGGATGTTATGTAGATGAGGGTGGAGGGGGGAGAGGGGGGAGAGAGTTCAGCATCCTAACAGCCTGGTGTATGAAGCTGTTGGTGAGTCTGGTGGTGCGGGAGCGCAGGCTTCTGTACAGTGGGCATCGCTTTCAAATGACCACTTCAGTCGCGCATTACAAGGCGTGAAGCTGCGTGAAGCTTTAGTACCACTTTCAGCCACTGTGCGTCACTCTGCCACTGTACATCGCCTGCCCGTCGCCCCTTCTGAAAAAAAAAACAGAGACTTGCCGAGAGTAATCCCAGCCTACGAATTCAATAACAAAATAAATCATGCCTTATTAAACATTATCTCGATTTAGGCTACTTGGGTATGGCTTAAGGCTTGACGAAATCGAAATTTGCTGTCTACATTATTGTCAGTGTTGGGGGTAACGCAACTACGCAAATCAAAACAGTGGTGTGATTATTGAGCCAGTAGAGAAATAACTGTTCAGAATTAATCTGTAGCCTTGGGTAGGCTTCTGCAGAAAACAATGGTGTTGCCGATGTAATACTATCTGGCGACGTTTTTAACAGGCTATGCAATAGAGGCTTAGACAACTATGACCCACGTTTTGGTTTCGTAAATTAATTTGCCCTACTTCTTGACTGCAATATAGTCAATTGACTGCTTGACATGTCATTTTTATTTTTCTGTACAATAAACAAATACATCTGCTTTATGCCGCAGAATTACATTCATATTTGGCTGACTTCTGCAGACGCCAAAAAAAAACACTGCCAGGCCATCCTTAAAATGTTTTCGTTTGTCGTGTAAACCGACAGACCCTGTTAATTTAGAACCGACCCAAATATTTATTTTTTTCCCCTTTTTTAGTCCGGAATCAATTGCCGGGTTGTAAACTTGCGTTAAGACCATTTTTAATTTTTTTTACTCTAAACAACCAATACAAATAAAATACTATTTATTTTAGTAGGCCTAAGTATTGTGAATATAAATTGCCTACATACAAAAGTAGGCTCTCTTTAAAGAAAACCCTGTGGCGCCATCTCTACACCATTGGTTTACGATGTCACACTATGGCCTATACAGCACGCCGCTTCATTCACACAAACATCTCGACTCAACGCTTTTTATTACTTGGCACTAAGCTCTGGAAGAACTGTGCCCAGATCTTTTTCCCATTCTTTCTCCCCTCTAGTCTAACGGTGACCGTATTGAAGAATTGAAATTGGTTGTGGTCTATTCAGCATTTCTCAAAAATATGGGCTTAACCCAGATTCAACTCTTGACAGGGGACTGATAACTGCTGCGTAACAGCTGCTGTCATCAAATGGCCTTAACGCGACTGCGCCACAGAATTGACGGCGTGGATGAATAGCCTAGGGATAAATAACAATAGAGTACACAACTGTTTCACCAGCACATTTAAATGACTTGACTAAAACCGTGCATAACTGGAGGTACACCTGTTATCTGAGCAGTCTGTATGCCCTCATTTTGTGAATGCGAGGACGATATGAGTCTGTTGCATAGATGTCCGAGTCACGCATAATGTTTGAAAACCACTGGCTCGTAATCACAATAATTTAACACACGACAGTTGGATACTTCATCATGTTCCCATGCCTACACATTGGTGAGTAGCATAGAGATCGTTAAAATAATAAAGTATGGCTCTCCGTTTGGGACATCGAAAACTTATATTTTTAATAGGGTAGACTACCGTCGGAGATGCTGACTTGCAAAGGCCTCGGGATAACACGTTATCTCCACTATCATCAGTCAATGCCTCCTTGATCAAAGTGGGGAATGAAAGAAAAAGTTTGAGAACCACTGGCTCTGAGAACCACTGGCAAGTTACCTGCAGTACAGAACACACAGAATATTGCAACAGAAAGTTGCCTTTATAATCAACTAGCCTACTAGCATTCAAACAAAGCATTTATAAAAGTGAAAAAATATTCCATAAGAAGTAAAATAAAATACTGTTACTGTAGTAACTGTATCCCAAGCTTCAGCTCCCCACGCCTGTGACAGGCAGACGTGACACCGCTTAAATTCTCAGCTTGTTTATACCCCACACTGAACGCCAGAAGACCGCTAGGGCCCATCACTCAGGTGCGGTAGCCTAGCCTACTCTCTGGGATTTAAATCAAGCAATATAACCATACAAATGTTTCAAAATGAGTAATTTCGGCTTTGTCTGAACTGGCCATTGTAGGCTAGCCTACGTATAAAAATAAACAAGTAGGCCTAGGCCTATTCTCTATCCAATGATATCGGCAAATGTTTGTTTTCCAAAGTAAGAATTTCACTTCACCATGCACCTTCGACAATGAATAGCTCATTACACTAATGTTACTGTTGAACGTCTAACTGGTATCATTACAAACATTATTCTGTGTCCTAAAAACTGGAATTTTATGGCATTGTGTCATGTAAGGTTGCAAAATCTAGAGAAATGTGTGAGGTGGTCAGCGGGGGACAATTGAGACACACATTGGATTGTGTTCTTACTTGAACATTCCACACTATCCACAGCTGTGGTATCGGGGGCAGGAGGATTACTGTTAGCGCAGGCTTTATATAAAATTCTTCAACAGAAGGCCTGCCTCGAATGCAGGCTTGCCCAAAATAAATGTCTGTGGTTTGCGCTGCCTACAGTAGGCTAAGTAGGTTAAATAACAGACCCGCCACAATGTGCGGTATGATGATTTTTTACGAGCAAGATGTTTTTGGTGCCCTGCATGTTCTTAAATAACAATGATCATCAGTAGCCTAATATTCGACCATTATTTTGTGTAAATGGGCTATGCATTGGGTTAGACACCAGAGGCCATATTCACAAAGCCTTTTATCTTACCACTAGGAGTAAGCTACTCCTAAATA
The DNA here is from genome assembly GCF_017589495.1 of Alosa alosa. Lineage (NCBI taxonomy): Eukaryota > Metazoa > Chordata > Actinopteri > Clupeiformes > Clupeidae > Alosa > Alosa alosa. Next base: position 25,959,906 of record NC_063212.1, on the reverse strand, counting down.
GCAATAAAAGATTTTTAGCTATAGGAGTTTCTCTTATTAAGTTATTCACAAAGCCTTTCAGACCTACTCTTAGTAAGGGAAAATGACAACTCCTGAACAGATTCTGGAGCTGAGCGCTCTAGAATTTTTGACT
>NC_063212.1:25952273-25954773 GCF_017589495.1 Alosa alosa | reverse complement strand
CTTCTTACGGCAACCAACGCTTACGACGAGGTAGTGGAGTCTGTTTTGCCTTTTGTAGTGTTTGCGTGGATTACACAGAAGCTACAATATTGGCACAGGATATATGTTATGGTTATGGTACACACACACACACTTACGCACGCACGCACACACACACACACACACACACACACACACACACACACACGCACGCACGCACTCGCATGCACGCATACACACACACACACACTTACGCACGCACGCACGCACACACACACACACACACGCACTCTCACCTGCTGATGTGCCTCTTGCCCATGTAGCGGAACTGTACCAGACAGATTCTGATGGAAGGAGAAGAATTAGAGTAACTACTGACACACACACACATAATCATACATACACACACACACACACACAATCATATATACACACATACACATATAATCATACACACACACACACACACACACACACACACACACACACACACACACACACACACACACACACACATAATCATACATACACACACACACACAATCATACACACACACACACACACACACACACACACACATACTTTCTCTCTTACTCAATCACTCACACACATACCACACAAACACACTCAAACATTCACATTCACAGAGACAATACAATATTAGCAAGTGAACCACACAATTCTCATGTTTACATTATAAACACAATGCATGACACTATTAAAAACAGCAACACCAAAGTTTATACTATAAACACCAAGTAACCAACACAATACATAATTTAAGTAGTACTATAGTCTAAAGGCTTTACACACACACACACACCCTATTTCCTCACTCATAGAATGGAGAGGTGGAACAAGCTAATATTCAATACAATACACACACACACACACACACACCCCTAGCTAATATTCTTGCTTTCAAGTACTGCATGCTGACAAATACAACACACAGGATGTTGAGCTAGAGACAGACAACACACACACACACACACACACACACACACACACACACACACACACACACACACACACACACACACACACACACACACACTGGAGTGCATCACTTCAATATCTGACAAAAGGACCCTGAACAAACTGATCAACATCTTGGACAATGAGTGTCACCCACAGCACTATTGTTAAGCAGAAGAGCCTGATCAGCTGGAGACTTCTGGCCACTGCCTTGCACAACAGACAGACTGAGGGAAGTCATTCACACCCAGGGCCACTGAACTGTTCAATGCTTCACTTAAGGGAAGAGGAGAGATAGACTTCTCTGCATAGTCTGTCTGCCTCTTCACCTCCTCCATGTTTGGATACTGTCTGTCCACTAGCCACTTTTTACCACTGTCTTTCTGCCTCACTGTTTGCATGCTATTGGCACATATGCATAATCCCTCCCTCCATGCCACACTTATACCTTTTCTTAATATAGTTATTAGGGGTGGGCGATATGGACAAAAAATTATATCTCGATATTTTTTGAGATTTTGACGATAACGATAATTCGTCGATATCCTTTAAAAAACTTGTAAAAGTCTGAGTTACTTTACAGCTCATTATTTATGAATAGCATCAATACAATAATAACCAATAACCTAACCTGTGACTTTTTAACCAAATCAACCAATTGTCACTCTATGACACATTTCCAATTTTGCCCCCACTTGTGTGTGTGGCAATGACATGGTCTAGCCAGCTACATTAGAGAAGATGACTAGGCAAAACAGTTTCTCAAGAGAAAGTCTGAAGCTGAAGTTCCTTTCAAAAACCTTTACTTAGGATTCACTGTAAAACTAAGCAGACCAACAGAGTACATCTCAGTTATTCCCTTCAATGTTTTGTTTAAGAGAAATCATGTAGGCTAGCATTCCAAGTTACAGAATAGAAACTAATGTGTTAGCTTATGGCTAATGTATATGAGAAATCCCATAGAGATGCTAACGGTTAGCATAATCGATACAAGTAGATAGTTAGAGCTTAACTTTAGTCCATTTACAAAAGGGTTACATGAGAAGAGTTCTTTGTTTACAACTGACTACTAAAATACTCAAAGGCAAATGTTTTCTCTCCATATAATACCATGTAGGAAAAAGTGTGACTGTCTCATTAATGCTACGTGAACAGAAGTAGCTGCACAAAATCCCATGTAGCCTAGTCTAGCTGCACAAAATAAACATTAGGCCTGCGTGTGACAACGTGGACCCACTAGCGATCATGTGACACTTGCTCTGCTGCAACGGGGCTTCTCTTGCATACACCTCCTGGATTTAGTGAATGTACAGTACAGGGTTTCAATGCGTGATTTCGAAAGTGTTTTTCCCCATAAGTAATTTAAAATACTGATAATGTAAATTTGCACATCGTTAAAACAACAATCACTTTATATTATCGCAGAGGCGATATATATATTGCCCACCCCTAATAGTTATATATATATATAGATATATAGATATATCGACTTTATTCTTGCACTGTTGCACTGTTGGACTTACTCATTTGCACCATCACCAT
>NC_063212.1:25929773-25947273 GCF_017589495.1 Alosa alosa | reverse complement strand
AAAGTGTTTAAGATAGGGATAATGTAACGCCGGTCATTATGGGTAAAATAAGTCCGACAGAAACCGACTCCGACGCCAGCTGATGGGTCTTGTTTAAGCCCTGAAGGGACTTATTTTCCCATGATGACCGGGCGTTCTATACATTATCCCGCTTTATTATCTGACTACTTGCCAAAACGAAAAAATAAACTCCATGATATGTCTCTTTACACTTATTTGTTACCGTTTTCGTCGTGGCTTTTGCTGAGAAACAAATAGTTCATAAACACACGCTGAACTTGAATCAAACATTCTTTAGAACTCAGCTGATCAACCGTCTGCTTTCACTTTTGAATGAAGTTCCAAGCACAAACTCGTTGCCATTGATAGCGGTCATTCTTGTTTTCAGAGGTCCTTTCCCAAGAAATAATGACCGCTAGAACTTTCGGAAATCCCATTCAAGTCAATGGAGCATTCTACTTGCATTGTGAAGAGCCGTATAATAAAAAGTAATAATTAAAAAGTAATAAGTTAGACAGAATTCAGCCTCGAGTTCAGGATGCAGGCAGACATCAAATAATGAGATGAGAGACTGCCCAGGCCTCAGTAAGGGACCACACCAGGACTGGGACAGATCATCTCAGAAGGTCAACAGCCGCTTTTTTAACCTCATGAGATGAGCAGGGTTTACATCTCCCCAAGATTAGTAAATCTAAAACTCAACAGCCGCTTTTTTAACCTCATGAGTTGAGCAGGGTTTACATCTCCCCAAGATTAGCACATCTCTAGTTGGAAGCAAGACCTTCCAAAAAAACAGGCTGTACGTTTTGTGAACTCAGGGGATTGTTGTGAAAGAGCTTGATGCTCAGTTATTTTCTCGCTGAATAAACAACAGTATAGTGAATGGGAATGCTGGCTAAGGAGGTCAGGAGTGTCTGGTAGTTTTTGAGGTCATCGGTTAGTTTGGATTTGTGCCATTTCCTCTCCGCGGCTCTGAGTTTGGTGCGCTGCGATCGGAGGGTATCATTTAGCCATGGATAAGAGTGTTTGGATCGAGCTGGCCTTGTGGTAGAGGGCACAGCTCGTCTAGACACGCAGCTCAGTGTGGAGCAGAGCCAGTCTGTGGCCTCATTAACCTCCAGAGAGGAGAAGGTGTTGAGTGGAGGTAGACCGGAGGCAACCACAGAGGACAAGTGCGTTGGAGACAGGTTGCGGATGATGCGGTGCGGCGAACGTGACCATCGGCTGAGGAGCCGAGGCTGTTCTGTCAGGCTGACGTTGAACTGGATGAAGAAGTGGTCAGAAAGATGGAGAGGCGTCACAGTGAGGGTGTCTGTGGTGCAGTTCCGATTGAGGATCAAGTCAAGCTCGTTGCCAGCTTTGTGAGTCAGTGGGCTTTGAACCAGTTTGAGGTCAAAAGAGTGGATCAGGGCCAAAAAGTCCGCTGAGCCTGGGGCGTCTAAGTGGATGTTCATATCGCCGAGGACGAGAAGCGGACAGTCATGCTCAGGGATGGAGGACAGCAGAGTGTCAAGTTCGTCCATAAAGCCCTAGTTTATTTTCGCTGGATAAAAAACAGTTGATCTTGATGGTGAATGGGAATGTGTGTTTAATATGAAAGCATGTGTGTTCAATGTGTGTATCTGGGCAGAAAGTTGTCTGAGAATGGTAGGGTTGCAAAATTCCTGAAATGTTGGACACTTCCCATAGAGTTGAGTTCCCATTAAATCTCATAATTCCCACTAATTCCATAATTCCAACCGTAACTTTCCATGGAGAATGTTACGCCCCTTTGTAACCCTAGAGAATGCTGATAGCATAAGTGTGTGTGTGTTTGTGTGTGTGTGTGTGTGTGTGTGTGTGTGTGTGTGTGTGTGTGTGTGTGTGTATGTGTGTGTGTGTGTGCGTGTGTGTGTATATTAGGGTGTAACGGTACACAGAAGTCACGGTTCGGTTCATACCTCGGGTTCGACATCACGGTTCGGGCACGAAGTTCGGGTACAATGGAGAGAAAAGCAAACAAAAAATGCAGAAAGCATTTTTTTTGTACATGTCTCAGGCTGTACCACCTAGTGTCATACAGTCTCTTCCTGAGCTATCTGCAACAGCCTGAAGTGTGTAAGGTGTAGGCTAAACAGTACAATAAGTACCCAGACTCCATCTGTAACTTGTAAACAAAATAAGACAATCAGTTATAAAACTGAAAAATAGGCCTACAGCATCTCTTATTTCTGAAAGTGCAAATTACATAGAAAAATGATTTAAAAAAATCCACTTAAAGCAAAACCTTCCAACATCTGTGTTTAGTTGTATATTGATTGTATATTTTTTAAAAAAAAAAAACGAAATTGCTCCTTTCATTTCATAAACAGACTACAACTAGAAGTCACGGACTTTGCCCTTTGACGTTAACTCACCGTAGCATGGTTTGTTTATTAGCCTGGTTAGCGTTGTTACTTTATTTTACCGTCCTGTGCACTTAACACTACCAGCTCCTCATGTGAGAAGTTACAAGTTACCCCAACATAAAGGTAATTACCACTTGCGATTTACATAGCTTTCTGTCATTACTTAAATCATTTAATTTAAGCCATAGGTTTTGGCCCTATTTGTATGTGTATCCAAAGGCTGCTGAAGCGCAGGGGAAGTTTTTTCCCTCGTTTCAGTGATTGGTAGCCTACATCATCTGGGTGATGGCCATATGTGTAGCATTTTTCCACTCACATACCCAACAACTGCTGAACAGCGCCCGACACACAGTTTCATCTTATCCACCACTCTTTTCGCCTGTACTAACGTTACTGTGACTGGAAGTTCTCAAACTTGCGATCTTAAAGAGACCAGCGGATCCTCTAACTCTTGTGGGTCTAACCTTAGTGCTGCTAATGACGACTGAAGGACTTGACCGACGACCTGACAAAAAAAAAACATAGAAACCAATCAGAGCTTCAGAGCTAAGGCGAGGCTACAAATTAGCGTTAGGTGTCGCTAAAGAACTCCCGTAACTCTTGCTACTTAACAGTAATTGCGCATGACATTAATTAATCCGCACACGAGTGTTATGTATTTTTATACCGTGTATTGTCCGTGTAAATTCATGCACCGAACCGTGACGCCCGTACCGTTTCCGTTCAATACGAATACATGAACCGTTACACCCCTAGTGTGTGTGTGTGTGTGTGTGTGTGTACTCACGGGGAGTCCATAGCCGGTGGCAGAGGTGTGTTTGGGAGGGAAGAGCTGAGGCAAGTGTGTGTGTGTGTGTGTGTATGTGTGTGTGTGTGTGTGTGTGTGTGTGTGTGTGTGTGTGTGTGTGTGTGTGTGTGTGTGTGTGTGTGTGTGTACTCACGGGGAGTCCATATCCAGTGGCAGAGGTGTGTTTGGGAGCGGAGAGCTGAGGCAAGTTCTGGTAGAGCAGTTCTAAGAGGGGCAGGTACAGCAGACAGATGCGGGCCTGTTGATTCTACACACACACACACACACACACACACACAAACACACACACACACACACAGGAAGAGAGTGAGAGAATGTGCTGTTATTACTGAAGCGGGCAGTTGTTTAAGCCTTTATATGGACACATGCTATTTCTCAAAAGTACTGAAATAACACAATATAACCACTGATTGGACACATTCAGCCTAAACAGTGTGAGACAAATAGTCTCTTCTCAACACACACACAGCTCAAATAGTCTGGCCTCCATGTCCACAACACACACACAGCTCAAATAGTCTGGCCACAACACACACACAACTCAAATAGTCTGTCCACAACACACACAGCTCAAATAGTCTGTCCACAACACACACACACAGCTCAAATAGTCTGGCCTCCATGTCCACAACACACACACACAGCTCAAATAGTCTGGCCTCTGCTAGTCCAACACACACACAGCTCAAATAGTCTGGCCTCCATGTCCACAACACACACACAGCTCAAATAGTCTGGCCACAACACACACACAGCTCAAATAGTCTGGCCTCTGCTAGTCCATGTCCACGACACACAGTTCAGGGAAGTGCAGAGAGGATGTGTGAATAGGTGGCCACCATCTTGCTTATCTTAAAGGTGCAGACAGTGATTGTACACGATTTCAAACCCAAAACAAGTTTTGTCACATTCAGCAATCATCTCCTCGTAACCACTAGCTGCCCATTCCGTGAGTACAAACATGGGTTTGGACAGAAGGGGCAGCCTACATGGGTTTGGACAAAAGCTTATGCTAATAAATGTAAACATAAACAAATGTGAATTCCTACACAATCGCTTTCATTTTAAAACAAAGCAGCTGTTATAGCTCTGAATGTTGACATTACACCACAGACTGCCCAATGACACAGCCGTTCACCTCTCAGCCCTGGGCCCATTAACTCATTGAGTGCCAAAAGCGTAATATTACGTTTTTCCTTCCCATGCATTGAGTGCCAAAAAATGTAATATTACGCTTTTAGCTTTTTTTTTATTATTAAATAGACACTCTAACACACCTTATATGTGATTTTGGGAACACTGTGATGAATGGAAATGAAATATATGACGATCGAAAACTCTGAAAAATCAGTGACATGCAGGCCAGGGCAAAATCAGGTCATTTATTTTCGTGGGTTTATCACTAGGTGGCAGGTCTGGTTAGATCTCTTCCCAGAAACTTTGCAGGCAACACTTCTCAGGTGCTGAAGGGAGAAAATGAAAAGTCGAAGAAAAGATATTGCAGCAGGTGCGTTTTAAGCCAGACAACTGGATGAGTCCACCTTTCTACTAAGACAAGATGACTCTGACCACGCGACAGGTCAAAAACATTACAAAGGGAGTGACTGAACACCGCGTGCTGAGGAGGGGGAGCACATATTTCATAAAAGACGCAATATCTCCATTTCTAGAAAAAAAAAACAGGGATTTTGATGAAAACTAGCGACTGTTTAGCTTGGGATTTCTCAGGAACAGAGGCATGTAGAAATACACGGTTTGCACCCACCGAGCTTAAAGGAGAATTCGTGTGATATTGACCTAAAGTGTATTGAAACATGATACCGAAAGTGTGAACGCATGTCTCATAGCCCATCTCGGCTTGTCCCCTGCACTCCAAAATCTGGCGCTAGTTAGCCGATGCTACCAACAGCTTTTTTCAATGGTGGTGCTTCTCGCATCGGGCTAGCCATGCAAATAAATCACTGTTTTACACCATTTACGAGGCTCAATGTATCTCCACACTTCATTGGTAGACTTCAAGGGCCCTGACATTTAAAACGAGACATTGAGAACTTTGAAAAACACTGGTAGTTTACTTACAAGACGATTTATACAGACAGTATCTTCCGAAGTTTAGCGTTTGCAGCCATCTTGAATTTAGTCACGATAAATTCGAGCGACGAAGTAAGAATGAACAGGTATGATAAAGGATCAGATTCCAAAAATAATTCAGTGGAAATGCATGGATTCCAGTTGAAACTTCCACTGGAAGAAACTGAATCCATGCATTTCCACTGAATTATTTTTGGAATCTGATCCCTTATCATACCTGTTCATTCCTGTTCTAAATTCAAGATTACGGAAGTACCAGTAAATTTTTTCAAAGTTCTCAATGTCTCGCTTTAAATGTCAGGGCCCTCGGAAGTCTACCAATGAAGTGTGGAGATACATTGAGCCTCGCCAAATGGGTGTAAAACAGTGATTTATTTGCATGGTTAGCCCGGATGTCAAGCACCACCATTGAAAAAGCTGTTGGTAGCATCGGCTAACTAGTTTTTCATTTTTTGGAGTGCAGGGGACAAGCCGAGATGGGCTATGAGACATACGCTCACACTGGTATCATGTTTCAATACACTTTAGGTCAATATCACACCGAATTCTCCTTTAAAGTCTCCACCTTTCAAGCGAGCCATTGTATGTGTTCATAGCTATAACACAGAATATATAATGGCTGTACAAAAATCATCAACAATGGTCTAGATTGCTGGCACTCTAGGACAAAAGCTTCCGAAAACAGCTTGGCATTCAATGAGTTAAAGGGCCTATTAAAGGGCATATTAAAAGGCCTATTAAAGGGCATATTAACGGGCCTATTAAAGTGCCTATTAAAGGGCCTATTAAAGGGCCTATTTTAAGTAATTTAAAAAAGTTTTGGCACTCAAAGTGTTAATAGCCCCAGGGTTTCTCCCCACTCTCTCATGCCCTATTAAAAGAAAAACTCTGTATTAGTGCTTTCTCTGCATCAGGCCCTCTGTGCAGAGTAAATATGAACCATGTAACTCTCTGATAATGTAAATGATGTGATAATGTCATATGAAACATGTGACTCTGTGATAATGTAATATGATGTGATAATGTCATATGAAACATGTGACTCTGTGATAATGTAATATGATGTGATAATGTCATATGAAACATGTGACTTTGTGATAATGTAATATGATGTGATAATGTTGTATGAAACATGTGACATGTGATAATGTAATATCTATCTATAAAGCAAGAAGTGTCTATGTGTTTTGTGTGTGTGTGTCTGTGGCACGCATATCTCGCTGACCGTTTACGGGGCTGCCGCTAGCTATTTAAAACATTGAACTGGAGCTCGGGAGTTAGAATCCCTTATGTCCAGGAGGTTGGTGTTTCTCCCGAGAGATTTTGAAAATCGGGCTGATGAACATGACATTTTAACCTACTTTGAGAATGAAAAGGAAGGCCAATCGTAATGACTCACGTCACGGCATTCCGAATATTTTGATGTTTAAAGACCTTGTAAGGAGAAGCGTCTCTTCTGACAAAGTGCACCACATACAACACCCAAAATATGACAAAAAATAGCCTGTAGAATAATCGCCATGCACCTCTGTCAAGTGCACAGGTGTGAGAGCGTTCGTCTTGGATAAACATTTGGACGTCATCCCCTTCAATTAATGGGCTATGGGTGCCTTGAAAAAGCAATGCATTTGGGTTGTGTATCACAAACTTTTGCCCAAAGAAAAAAGTTCCAAGTTCCATTCTGTCAAAATCAAACCCAGCATGCATTGCTTGGAAGCCCCCAAAATCCAGGTCAGGTTTACCATATTTACTGCGCGATGTGACCATGATTCAATAGTAAATCACGATATATTGAAACTGCAGTCTTGTTTATTACCCTATGTATTTCAAATGATCACTGAAAGTATAATGTGGACACAATTACTGGATTGGTGAAGGGGAATAGCTTGATGTTAGGTATTATAGCCAATGTCCCTCTGTGAACCGCTCACTCCTCATTCATTCAACTCTGCTCAACTTTTTTGCTTGCTTGCTCAACTCGCTGCTGAAGGTCACATTCGACCGTTTCTTGGGAATCATACCAACGTCAGTGAATGAATAAGTCTGCACTGCTAACCTGTGGTAAAAAGACTGGCGCCAACTACTATACTGTCATGGAAAACAATTTTTTTGTTGGTGGTGAAGAATGTGATTCCATTTTACAGAACCAAACGTAAGTTAGTGTCTCTTTCTAGTTATTCAAACAAAGTGTCCTTCAAGTTAGTGAGGTGCAGTGGTAGCCTGCTAGCTAGTAACATCAGACAAGCATTGATCAATGTTGTCTTTGAGGGCTGCGTTCCACCGAACCTGAGCTGATCGAAATGTCCTCCTGGGTTGCGGAGATGATGACACACTGTGCATTTTCCACTTCTTGTCCCTGCTCTGCCCTTTTTCTCTAAAGAAACTTCTAATATCCATTTGTCCTTATACACTTATTTAGCTAAGGCTAGTTAGTAGAAGCACAAAACAGCAATGCGTAATAGCGTGAAGAAGGTACTTGAAATTGCAACATTTTGCAACAAATGATTCTAAACCTGCCCAGATCCGTCAGATTTTCTTGCGCTGCTGTTAATGCACAAAATGGACACAAAACACAAAAGTCTCTCTTCACGGGGCTATTAATTTCATTCACGATTAGAGTTTTTGTTGTTGTTGTTGTTATGACCCCATAGATCCGGGGCTATCCCCAGAGAATCCGGGGCTATAGCCCTGAATGCCCAGGTCTAACGACGCGCCTGACCGTTTGTCAAACTGACCTAAGATTTCTTATGTGGCTCGCGCGTGGCACAAAGGTGTGCACTCTCGATTTTGAAGATTTTTGAATGCATATTTTAAAATATGCTTATTTACGTAGGGCGTTTATCGCTGCACTGTACTGTTTCCAAGGGGACCAGTTTCAGGGGAACTCCATCCCATGGATTGTGTACTGACAGGTCTCACTTTGATGATAGTCAGTCGCAATTTAAAAAACTGATTAGATTACTGGAGAACTGCTTGTGGGTTAAGATGCAAGATGATTATCATGTCAGACCTCAACAATAAAGACTCCTGTATGCAGTTTTTGCATAAAATGATTACGCCAGATTTTGCAACAACGCCAACAAACACGGGTAGGCCTATGTAGTGACCACTCCAAAATAAAGTGTGCAATAAACTGCCTAGCTCAGGCTACTTTGGACTTGAGACTTTGACTAAACAACCAATTCCACTGCAAGGTCCCAAATTGAAACGAGCGATAGGCTAATGCCACATAGCTAGACAACAAGTGGCAGACTGAGCGACGTCACTTTGTTGTTGTTAGGCTTATGTCATTCTGATCTGTAGAAATGTCACATGCAGCCATGCCTAAATGTATTACACATGTATTAGAGGCCACATTAATTATCGCTAATATATTATAATATTCAGTATTCATTATTGAATGCTTAGCTGGAATGATATTTCCCTATCATCCTATTTTTAAAGCAGGCATACCTGTGGGCATGTAATTGGGCTACAGGTTTTCTTCAGGAATGACATGTTTGAACGGGCACTGCACCAGTGATGTGATAATGTCATATGAACCATGTGACTCTGTGACAGTCCCGGCGGCATGGGGGGGCTTTGGGGGGCCAGGCCCGTCCTGGAAGTCATCTGTGCCCGCCCTGGACGAGCTTGGCTGCTCCAACCAACCCCAATCCCATAGATTGATTTTGAACACTTATTAAATGTAGGCCCTAGCCTATCACGTTTGTCAATCTAGCAAGTAGCAAATAAAACTTGTAAAATCTGTATTATTCCGTAGCTAATCAATCAGGAACATTAGGTAAGCCCATCACCTAAATGGAGAGGAGGTTTGTTTGATAGCGTTAACCTTTACAGTTTTTTTCTTCTGACCTAGTCGGAGAACAGGGAGCTTACCACTCCAGGGCCGAAGTTATCGAACCCGGGGCTAACCCTAACACTCTATCTGAAAGTGGTTAGCAAATGAACCAGGATTTTTGGTTTTATCTGCGGGTTTATTTTTGCATTATTTTGAATATGACTAGCTCCAGTGAACAGCACGTCTTTTTCCACACGCATCTCAGTTCTAACACACATATCTCCTCTCGCTTTATCTCTCTTCATCCCTGCACACAGGGCTCTGTTAAAGGAGCTGCACCATTTTACAATTGCATCTACATTTTCATATTGGAATGTTTTGTCAAGTGTAAGCTTATACCGTGATCAATTTAAGTTCCAGTGCCCCCCCTGGAAAGGTGTAATGCCTGTCCGTGAATTAGTGTCTGCCGCCGGGTCTGCTCTGTGATAATGTCATATGAACCATGTGACTCTGTGATAATGTATTATGATGTGATAATGTCATATGACACATGTAACTCTGCTACAACCCTGTGTGTCCCCTGGCCTGAACTTTCATTTGCATAACAGCCAGTGTTACCATGTATGTGTGTGTGTGTGTGTGTGTGTGTGTGTGTGTGTGGAGGGAGCTGTGTTTGTGTGTCTGAGTCCAGTCTTGACCTGCCTGATTTCCATATGACCAACTTTACAACTATCTATTAACACACACACACACACACAGTGAAAACACACTCCATACACAGCCATTAGGTCACTTGGGGGACACTGGACACTCTCCAGGGCTTGCATTACACACACTGAGTCACGCAGGAACACACACACACACACACAAACAGCATGCAAATATACACATAGCACAAACACACCCACATGCATACACTAACACACACACACACAGCCAAAGTACGACACACACACAGCACACACACACACACACACACCCACACACAAACACAGCCACACACACACACACACACACACACACACACACACACACACACACACAGCCAAAGTATGCACACACACAGCACACACACTCACACACACACACACACACACACACAGCCAAAGTATGCACACACACACAAACAGCCAAAGTACGCACACACACAGCACCCACGGCCCTACCTTGAAGGCATTGTAGCGGTCGTCGAGGGTGTGTTTGATGAGCAGGTTCTTGAGCACAGCGACGGCCAGCTGCCGCGTTTCTGGCGCCCCCTGCAGGCCCTCGGCCACATGGCGCAGCAGTAGCCCCACCAGGAAGTGGTTCCTACAGTAGTCCTCCGTTAGGCTCCACTCCAGCGTCTGGTCTGCACACACACACACACACACACACACACACACACACACACACACAGACAACAACGTGTGTGTGTGTGTGTGTGTGAAGACAAATGCATGTGAGAGTGTGTATGGCAGTGTGGGGGAGGGGACATGGGACGCTGCAGTAGGTCATGTGAGGAGGGTTAATGCCATGCTGAAAGCGTCTGCAGAAATGTCTGTCAGGTCATGTCAGGACACACACACACACACACGCAGACACTACCATACGAGGGGCCCTTTAGGACATTATTCAGAATTACCTCTCACACACTATACTGAAACCTCTCACACGCTATACTGAAACCTCTCACACACACGAGTGAAACGTTCTCATATACACAACTGAAACGCTTTCATATTTCATGTGTGAATGAGCATTTCAGTTGTGTATATGAGAGCGCTTCACCTGCAGTACGTGAGAGGTTTTCTTCAGTATAGCTGCAGAGAGGTTTCTCATAGTGTGTGAGGTTTTCAGCATAGTGTGTGTGAGAGGGTTTCACATGTGTGTATGAGCGTCAAACTCTGTATATGAGAGATATTTTCACTGTAAGCTGTGAGAGGTTTCATAGCTGCAGAGAGGTTTCCAGCATAATGGTGAGAGGGTTTCTAGTATAGCTGCAGGGTTTCATAGCTGCAGAGAGGTAATTCTGAATAATGTCCTGGCCCCTCATACTACCACACACACACACATGCACACACTACCACACACACACACACACACACACATGCAGACACTACCACACACACACACACACACACACATACACACACACACACACATGCACACAATATCTACACACGCCACAAGACGCCATCTATCTATCAATCTCACACACATACCACACATGCATGCACATCTATCGACACGACGATACACACACACACACCCATTTATTGGCCTGACTTTGCACTATTATATTGACTGTCTACTGTATGCACAATTGCACAATTTCTAAATTAAATTTTGTTGCTCTTATTTCTTCATTAATTGTATGTGCTCTTATTTCACTTTTTATTGTTTACTTGATCGTTATGTTTGTCTGTGACCTAATTGGTAAAATATGTCTTGTCTCCACCGTGGATAGTAGGAACTCAATTTCGATTTTGTATGTTTTGACATGTGAAGAAATTGAAAAAGCAGAAGACGCGATGCACGACGCGACGCATCAGCTTGCACGCACACATACACACACACACACACACACACAAATCCACACACACACACACAGGGAGAGAACACACCCCACAAACACACATGGCTAACTTCTCTTCCAGGGTTGTGCAGACAGTACAAAACACACACACACACACACACACACACACACACACACATACGCACGACGCGACACCTACACACACACACACACGCAGGCACGACGACGACACCTACACACACAAACACACACACAATAATAATACTGACATATTTCACACATGTATTTGACGCGACGACGCGACGCGACGCACAAGACGCATCACACGCATACACACACACATACACACCACATGCCACACGCATCTATCACCTACACACACACACACACACACACACACACACACACACACACATACACACACACCCACGCATCTATCTATATCACATACACACAATAACACACACACACACACACACAATACACAGGAGAGAACACACACCTACAAACACACACATTATTAACTTCTTTCCAGGGTTGTGCAGATATACAAACAATCTAGTACCAAATGCAGATTTTATTGTAAGAATAAGTCAGATCTGCACAACTGCAAGACTTGTCGAAAAGGAAGACAAGAGAAATGGGATTGGCCTTAAACTCCTTAGCTCTTCATTGAAACAGAAGTGTGTGTGTGTGCGTTTGAAACCATGTACTATAGCCTCTCTGTTCATTTGAAGCGTTTGCAATGCTCTGGACACCGGACACTACCACCAAAGTGTAAAGAGCTGTGCAGACTTTGTCGGTGGTTAGTAATAGTGATTTATTTTGACATGGCTGGATCCTGCTGGCAACATGCTATAAACCATTGTGTTGCCAATGCAAACAACGGTGTAGCTCAAAACTCCTCCAATTAACTTAATTTTGCTCCCAAACCAAAGTTTGAACCCGTTATCACCATAAGCCAGAGTTTGTTTTACTCCAGGTGTCCCTTTAGCCACACCTCAGGTTGCTTTTACACAGGAGTATTCGCTAATAGACTAGGTTGTTTTTACTCAGGTGTTGTTGGCTGTGTTCAGTAATTTGTTGTTTTGCACACCATGTGCGCCATTATAGTAGGCCAAGTGGTGTCATTTTACCTCATAATAATACATTATAGTAGACTGAGTGGTGGCACCATGTGCGCCAGTACAGTAGACTAGTGGTGGCACACCATGTGCGCCCGTATAGTAGACTAGTGGTGGCACACCATGTGCGCCCGTATAGTAGACTAGTGGTGGCACACCATGTGCGCCCGTATAGTAGACTAGTGGTGGCACACCAGCAATAGCCGTATAGTAGACCCCAGTGGTGGCACACCATGTGGCCCGTATAGTGAATGAGTGGTGGCACCATGTGTATAGTAGACTGGTGGTGGCACACCATGTGCGCCCGTATAGTAGACTAGTGGTGGCACACCATGTGCGCCCGTATAGTAGACTAGTGGTGGCACACCATGTGCGCCCGTATAGTAGACTAGTGGTGGCACACCATGTGCGCCCGTATAGTAGACTAGTGGTGGCACACCATGTGCGCCCGTATAGTAGACTAGTGGTGTCTCATTTGCACCATGTGCGCCCGTATAGTAGACTAGTGGTATTTTCATGACAGCCCGATATGGTAGACTGGTGGTGGCACACCATGTCTTGATATAGTAGACTAGTGGTGGCACGCCGTAATGCGCCCATTATAGTAGACCTGGTGGTGGCACCGTATTGCGTATAGTAGACGGTGGTGGCGCACCATGTAAGCCGTATGGTAGACTGGTGGTGACGCCGCCAATAACGCCCGATATGGTAGACTGAGTGGTGTCTCATTTGCACACCATGTGGCGCCCGTGTAGTAGACTGGTGGTGGCACACCATGTCGCGCCGATATAGTAGACCGTGGTGGCACACCGTAATGGCATATTATAGTAGACTAGTGGTGGCACACCATGTCGCCGATATAGTAGATAGTGGTGGCGCACCGTAATAGCCCGTATAGTAGACTGGTGGTGGCACACCGTAATGGCCAGTATAGTATTGAGCCAGTGGTGGCACACCGTAATGGCGCCCGTATGAAATGCTAGTGGTGGCACACCATGTGGCGCCGATATGGTAGACTGGTGGTGGCACACCATGTGCGCCATTATAGTAGACTGAGTGGTGGCACCATGATAGCCGATATAGTAGACTAGTGGTGTCTCATTTGCGCACCGTAATGGCCCGCATTATAGTAGACTAGTGGTGGCACACCATGATGAAATGGGATTGGGCCTTAAACTCTTCCTGATGAGAAATGGGATTGGGCCTTAAACTCTTCCTGATGAGAAATGGGATTGGGCCTTAAACTCTTCCTGATGTGCCCTGTGTGAATTCCTATCTATTTATTTAACTCTATGCCTCCAGTGCACCCACAATATGGGATGTTCTCTCAGCTTCCAAAGAAATCCTAACCCAATCCAAATTTCACACACACACACACACACACACACACACACACACACACACACACACACACACACACACACACACACACACTCACACACACACACACACACACACACACAGATCATGAGTGTATTTGAGTGTTACTACATCATGCTGTACCCAGGGGGCAGGTTGCAGAACGCACCAGTGTTCTACTGCGGGGCTATGGAACATGCCCCAGGAGAGGAGAGTTCTAGAGAGGGGCAAGAGAACATGCCCCAGGGCCACCATGCCCATGGAGTTCTAGAGAGGAGGTATCAGGGTGGCACTATGTCTAGAGAGTTCTAGAGAGGA
Organism: Alosa alosa; assembly: GCF_017589495.1. Classification (NCBI taxonomy): domain Eukaryota; kingdom Metazoa; phylum Chordata; class Actinopteri; order Clupeiformes; family Clupeidae; genus Alosa; species Alosa alosa. The sequence goes on along the minus strand of NC_063212.1, from coordinate 25,932,890 downwards.
GGCTGAAGGGTGGTACCATGTCTAGAGAGTTCTAGAGAGGAGGCTGAAGGGTGGCACCATGTCTAGAGAGTTCTAGAGAGGAGGCATCAGAGTGGCATCAGGGCCAGAGAGCAGAGGGATTTAAACCAGTTTGACTGCATTAGCGGGTAAGAGGGCAAGTGTGGCGACGTGCAGCTTCATGCCCACTGCCAGCGTGTACGCAGCGAGCAGGCCGGGCAAACAGCTTCATGCCCACTGCCAGCGTGTACGCAGCGAGCAAGCCGGGCAAACAGCTTCATGCCCACTGTGCAGCGTGTACGCAGCGAGCAGGCCGGGCAAACAGCTTCATGCCCACTGGCAGCGTGTATGCAGCGAGCAGGCCGGGCAAACAGCATCATGCCCACTGGCAGCTGTAACGGGTCATGTGACATGGCGGCGTCACCTACCTACTACGCCAAAACACTCCGCCGCATACGAAATAAAATCTGAGCACAGGCAACACGACAAACAAACACGACAACAACAAAAACACACACACACACACACACACACACACACACACAAACACACAGAAGGATAAACAAACACACACACACACAAACACACAAACCAACATGAGACAAAAAAACACACACAGACAACAGAAAGAAAAAGAAAAGTGTGAACTGAGGTTGACACAAATGCAGCCATAACCATCATGCACATCTCCAGCAAACTCAAACTGGGGCCCAAGAAGCTGCTTACATGTAGCACCCCCCTTTCCCTCAGCGCGTGGTACAGCCAGCTCAGTGGCTGTTACATGAGCTGAGGAAGGATCGCACCAGTTAGGCAGTTGAAGGGGGAGGTGCAGGCTTGTGTGTGTGTGTGTGTGTGTGTGTGTGTGTGTGTGTGTGTGTGTGTGAGAGAGAGTGAGTGAGGTATTGTGTGTGTGTGTGTGTGTGTGTGTCCTACCCTGCACACGCTGCAGTTTGGTGCGTCCAAAGGCCATGGGCAGGTTAAGAGGAATGTAGTGCTCGTGGTTACACACCGTCAACAGGAAGTCAAACTTCAGCTCCGTCAGCGCCTGCAGGAGAGAACGGGTTGGTCAGGCACCTGTCAATCAAACACCTCTGGGGAAGTGGGAGGGACAATCACCTGTTAGTTCAACAACACTCCCTTAATAGTCCTTGAGCCAGCAAAACAATTGATCTTGTTTTCATAAAAAAGTTTTTATTTCACATACATCAGGTCTAAATCCTTGAATCCAAAGGCCATTTAATCATAAACTTGAAATACCAAAATAGAGTTTAGTTAGATATACATTAGCAACAACAAGAAGAGCATTCAGGAGCAAAAATGAAAAACTCCTAAATGAAAAAGAAAAAGGTTTTCTTACATACAGTATACAAATATATTGGTAAAAACATTATTTTTTCTGGTGGTAATTAGTTTTTTCTGAATTCTTAAACACAACCGTAATTCTTTCTACAATTTCTAAAACTATTAATTTGTATAGCAAAACCACTCACTGAGTTCACAAAACTAAAAGCACAAACACTGCTTTGCACTTAGTTTGCAATTTTGTAACACAAACTTTGCACAACTGGAGGCACAGTTCACTGCACAGCACTCTTTTTGCGGAACTGTAAACACAACTCACTGCTTTACACTCAATTTCAAATGATCAACACACTCCTAGCAAATCTATACACATGTATGGCTATTATTTTCACTATTTTTGCCAACTCTCTGGCACACTTTCTCATGTGAAAACTGTTTTAGATAATTAGTTCACTTTGCAATCAGCCTAAGCACTATAAATAAGCCACAGGTCATGTACAATGGGTACAATGGAGGGGAGCAGGAAGAGTGAGAACAGTAAGAATTAGAGGGAGGCTGAAGAATAGGGGAATGGAGGTGAAGAAGTAGGAGAGAGGAGGAGGAAGAGGGGGCGGTGGAGGTGAAGAAGTAGGGAGGAAGAGGAGGAGGGAAGAGGGGCCGCGAGGTGAAGAAGTGTGAGGGGAGAGGATGACAAAGGACAAGGAGGTGAAGTTAGAGGAAGAGAGGACAAGGAGGAGCAAAAGGGGGACAAGGAGGGTAAGAAGAGAAAGAGATAGCCCTTATAAGTATAAGTATATATACTCTTTTTTGATGCCGCGGACGGAAATTTGGTCTCTGCATTTATCCCAATCCCGTGAATTAGTGAAACACAAACAGCACACAGTGTACACACAGTGAGGTGAAGCACACACTAATCCTGGCGCAGTGAGCTGCCCATCAACAGCGGCCGGGGAGCAGTGAGGGGTTAGGTGCCTTGCTCAAGGGGGCACTTCAGCCCGTGCCTACTGGTGGGGGTTCCAACCGCAACCCTCAGTTACAAGTCCGAAGCGCTAACCAGTAGGCCACGCGGCTGCGTGTGTGTGTGTGTGTGTGTGTCCGAAACGCTAACCAGTAGGCCACGGCTGCCCCCCTTTTAGTCTACATGTGGGGATATTGTCATGTCAGGCCTGGACACGGCATTCATAATATATTTTCCTGGTGCCTTGGACTAGGACATTGCATGTGATGTAGACTTAAATGTTGAGAGAGACGACCACGATATAGACTGATTTTTTGTCTCAGTGAAATTGCTATTTTGTGTTTTGACTTGAAAAACACTTGTGTTTGTTTTGATGTGTGTAAATATAAACACCAATCCTGTATGGTTACAGAACTATGACAAAAGTATGACATCAAACTGACATAGTCTACCTTGTGCACAAAAAAAAAAGCCAGATGTGTTTTTTTTATTGTGTGTGCTTTGTGTGCTTATTATTGTGATGGCTTGTGTTTACTGTTTGATCTAAAAAACACCGCTTTTAATGAAGGTGTGAAGAGTTAAGCAAGGTGTGTTGGCTTTGCAAGAGAACTATGATGTTTTGCTGATTGGGTGAAAGGTTTTCCTATTTTTGTGTGTAGAGTTTTGCAAAAAAAGCCATAGTTACAAAAAATGTGCTTAAGCAAACAGAAAAAACTGTAACTTGGCTAACCCCTTTTTCTTCAGAATGGAAAAGCACAAGGCATGTAATGCCAATCAGAGTATAGGTGTGTTATGTGTGTGTATTTGTGTGTTTGTGTGTGTGTGTAAATCATGTATGTGTGTGTGTTGTGTGTGTATTT
>NC_063212.1:25902273-25909773 GCF_017589495.1 Alosa alosa | reverse complement strand
ACCTTGTGCAATCCGGTGTGTGGCTTCTGATGAACTATCTTGCTCCGCCTTCAGTGTTAAGTTTTTTGGTAGGGGTGAAAGTTCAGGGGTGAAAGTTCAGGGGTTGGAATGTGCGACGGACAGTACCTTAGCGAAGGCCTTCTGATTGTCGTACTTGAGCTGCAGTGGACACACGTAGAGCTGGTTCCTGCACACGGTGAACGGGTGGTGGAGCTTGGCCTCCTCCGGCATGAACTCCATCATCTCCATGGAGACGCGCTCACACTTCTCATCAAAGGGCTTGATGGGAAGGTAGGAGGAGCTGACAGAGTCTGAGAGAGCAGGTGCAGGTGGAGCTTAGTTTGGATTTGTTTTGTCTGAGAGAGCAGGTGCAGGTGGAGCTTAGTTTGGATTTGTTTTGTTAGTGGGTAAAGCATGATAGACAAACAGTAGAGAAAGGCACGCTAACACTAGCAGATCATTATAGCCTGATCATCAGCTGCCGCTAACACTAGCAGATCATTATAGCCTGATCATCTTCTGCGCTAACACTAGCAGATCATTATAGCCTGATCATCATTCGCTAACGCTAACACTAGCAGATCATTATAGCCTGATCACGCGCTAACGCTAACACTAGCAGATCATTATAGACCCCTTCGCAACGGTGGTGAAAACATAAACATTCGGGTTGTGGCGTCACTGGAGGCAGAAACAATCGTTAGGATGGTGGCTATTTGAATAGTACTAGTGTGAGGCGGCTAAAATCAGATAGTAATCTAAAATCTTTGCTAAAATGTGTAAAGATATAAGCATACGTACATACACTCAGTGTTGCGTGATCGGGGAGGATTATTTGAAAAAACTAAGGCTACATTATCAGATGGGACCATCCTGACAGACCCAATACCGTCAGTGATTGGAAAGACAGGTTTGCCATCAGTTGAATGGCGGACATTATTGAAAAACCAGTGTCTACAGTAAGGAGAAGCTGAGGGTGTATAAATCATTGAATGCATATAACTATCTCCTAAATGGTCATGTCCAAGACATACAATAGGCTACAATGGCGTGGTGAGTTTTGTGTTTGCGAACCGACATTTTACTGGGCCTTACACAGTAGTAGCCTTGTAGCTAGTAATCAAGGATTTGGTTTAGCTCTTACGAGTCACAGTAAAATTAAATTTTGGTAGGCTACATAGCTTATTTAGATACACTTATGGTGTGAAACTGCGTTTTTAGGAATCCGCAGTCTTGGTTTGTATAGAAATGAATAAGTGACATACATGTAATATAGGTTGGAAATACAGGGCCGATTGGTAGGCTAATATGTGAGGTTCGATACAAGGCTTGGGTTATCGTGAGTCAAACGAACAACTACGTTCTCACTGGAAACTGTAGCCTAGGCCTACTTATTTCAAATTTAACCGATGACTTTTTCAGTTCTGGCACCCGACAGCACAGCAAGATGAGACCATGATAACCTTTAGCCTCCCGAATATGACTGTTCGTTTAGCTTCCCAGCTGAGGTGATGGTTTGTTTTGCCTCCAGTGAACGTAATGACGTAGGCTCAGAAGGTACCTATAGCCTGATCACATGCTAACGCTAACACTAGCAGATCATTAGAGCCTGATCACACACACTAGCAGATCATTATAGCCTGATCACACGCTAACACTAGCAGATCATTATAGCCTGATCATACGCTAACACTAGCAGATCTTTAGCCTGATCATCACACGTTAACGCTAACACTAGCAGATCATTATAGCCTGTAGCCTGATCATCAAATGCTAACACTAGCAGACTTTTAGCCTCATCACACGCTAACACTAGCAGATCATTATAGCCTGATCACAAGCTAACACTAGCAGACTTTTAGCATGCTCACATGCTAACACTAGCAGACTTTTAGCCTAATCACACGCTAACACTAGCGGGCTTTACGGGCTGCACTCACACCAAACCATCTGGCTGTATTTGATCCTTTAGAACAGGGGTCCCTTTATTGCCATGGACCGGTTTGATTCCTATTTCCTCCTTTCCTTTCCTTCCTTCCTAGCTCCAGTTATGTATGAACAGTGAAGGTAACGATCTCTTGTGAAAAACGTGAACTTGAAGAAGTGAAAATTGAACAATATGAACTATGAATATTGAACAACTTGAAGCTACATCTACAAGTGTGAACATGCTTAACAAAAATGGGAACAAAACATGGGAACTAAGCGTGCATTACGAATATAATCAGTGGGAGAACCCTGCTTGTTTCCCTGCAACAAGAAGCTTCCATATGGGGGTGATGGAAGACAGTGACACCCTCAGTGTGTTTGAAATGTCCAGTTGCGCAATTTGGTCTTAGTTGCAGTCATTGCGAAAACCGGCCTCGCATAGATATGTGGTGGGAAGCGTTTTCAGCTTTTACGGCTATCTAGGGATATCCTGCTTTGGTTTTGATCCAAAACCCGCCAGAGAGGTTTCCTTATACACACTCTTAAGACCACCGTCATTTGCAATTTCGATCAACTGCTCTTCCTCCTGCGCTGACAAGTTAGGACTATTCGGGATATTGACAAATGGGTTGCGGACCCAGTCATTGGTTAGCCGTGGATCTTTGGAGGATGGGAAGTGCGCTCAAACTCATTTGAAAGCATAACAAGGTGATGGCGCACCAGCTCGCGAGAGAAAGGGCCCTGCAGTCTCTCCCAAAACCCCAACTACTGTTTGGAACATATCAAATACACCCGGTCCACTCTCGTCGTCCCCACAAATCAAGCTTGGCTTTAAATGCAGCGACTTTATCTGCCAGTTTAAAGACAGTCGTCATTCTCCCTGGAGTGACAGGTTGAGGTCATTAAGCAACCCGAATATGTCACACAGGTAAGCGAGTTTTGACACCCAGTCCTTATCACTAAAATGTGCAGCTAGCGGTGACTTTTTTCTGTAAGAAATCTCTGCAGCGGCTCTCATAACTCAAACCTCTGGCCAGTGACCTGCTAAAGATGCTTGTTTTGTTGCTCATTCTAGCAGTTTAGCTTAACCGTGTGACACTAGCGTTAGCCAAGAACTGATCAAGTGAAGTGAGCTGACCTGAGGCTGCGCTGGCGCTGAAGGCAATATGTAAAAGTGTTGAAGGCGGGACAGACAGGCGAAGAAAATAGACCTTGCAAAATGCAAACATGCGTGCAATCAAACAACTGCATATAGGCCTATGCCATGTAAAAACGTGACATTATTGCGAATTAAATTTAGTTTAGTTTGCATGCATTTTTTTTAAACTCATGTCGTAGGCTACGGCCCGGTTAGGAATGTCCTGCGGCCCGGTGGTTGGGGACCGCTGCTTTTAGAATGTCAGAATTATTCTGATGAGCTAGATCCAACGCAGCTGGATTGAGTGTTCCTTCCCCTCCTAAAATGTCATAGAACTATTCTGATGAGCTAGATACAACGGCAAAACAGCTAGATTGAGTGGAAGCCGCTACAACTGACAGCTGACTCATAGAAGAGTGACCCAAATAAATGGCCAAATATTCAGTCACTTTTCAGTCACGTCACGTCAATTTTCAGTCGTCCATGAGATTTGCTCTCACCCTCTCCAATCTCACAGTCTACAAGCTATTTTAGCTGATCACACACTACACACACTACACACGCTACACACACTAGCTGTTCACACACTACACAAACTAGCTGTTCACACACTACACACGCTACACACACTAGCTGTTATGGTTCACCCTTTATTACGACATCCCATTATTACGACAACCCTCTATTACGACATACCGTTATTACGAAATGCCTCTATTTAGACATGCCCCTACTCCGATTTTTTTTTAGTACCGCTATTCCGACATTACCAATCCTCATTTTCAATTTATCTCTGCAGTTCCTGTATCCTATCAAATTCCAACATCCTAGATGCATGGATGAGCTGTAGCAAAGTTCTTTTAGGCAAGTCCCTCCACTTTCGGCTGACCATTTGACAAGCGCTTTTTTGGGCACTCATCGGGCATCCATTTTAGGCAGAAATGCGCATGTCCAAGGCTTCATGACACCAATCTTGCTCCAGTGGCGAGATCACAACACATGATTGGCACAATGTCTTCACAACACACCATATGATTGGCTCAATGTATTCACATGTCGAATGGGTGGGATATTTTGCGAGGAATGGGCATTTCTATGGAGGATATGTTCCAAAGAACTTCTATGTATATTTTTTGAGTGCTGTGTCTCCACATTAGAAAGTCTCTGGCTGTAGTCATGTCATCTGCTCCTGCAGCTACATCAACAATCCACCCGCCATCCACTCCAAACAATGTTTTTCCCAATAATTGATATCGACACACATTTCAGTCAAAACCTTAGGTGATTTTTGAACTGATCATGTGAATAAATGTTACACATTATGTAAAACACAGGTAGCTCTGCTCATTTTATTCTCTAAGCTCTCAGGGGAAAACGGTCGAAAACTCCATGCATCAAACAAACTCTGTGCATGCAGGCCACCTATATTAATTAATTAATGGCCGTCAATCAATTGGGCGAAAGGCGCAGGTAGGAATTCTTACGCTCCAGTAGCCTAAACCACTTCAGTGAGCGTTCAAATAACCCCCAGAGTTCAGTGTCCATCAAGATGTTCAAACTGGATGTGTGATATATTCAAGTTGCTTATTTATATTGCATTTTAGAGGACAATGATAAAGCCATGTGCAACGCATTTTGGCTTGCCAGCAGGTTGGATAAACTCAATTTACTACACAATAATGTAGGCTAGGCCTATATCTTTTATATGTCATGCGTGCAGTTGTTGAATTGCACATAACATGTCTGCATATTTATTTAGTCTTCTTTCTCTGGACTCTAGGCTAGCACATGCATTATCATGGCCCTATAATTGTGCAAAGACAGACGGGATATCTGAAGCTCCTTTTACAGTAAACCACTTCACAACGAACGTTCAAATAACCCCCAGAGTTCAGTGCATCAGTCCCAACATTTAGAAAAATAATCGAAAAGTCCAAGCGTAAATTGGGTGTGTTTTGATTTTGAGAGAGACTGTAGAAGGGCCGTATGTCTCACAACAACTGCGATAACCTTGTTTCTTGAAGGCTATCCTTACCTAACCTGACCCTCGCCAGATGAATTTCGTTCACTCACATCCATCTGGGACCTCTTCCATTGAAAGTGATTTCTCCAACCGACTTTATGGTTCAGCCAATCAGGACGCAGGGCGGGAGTTTCATAGATGTGACGTAGTGGAGAAGCGACCGTGAGACTGTTATCAGCGTCACGGGTTGGCTTTGATGTGAGTGGTTGAAGTAGCACGTCAATAGATGACGGACAAGTGGCTTATTCAATCATATGCAAGCATTTTTTGATTAGGCCCAGCCTTCTGAAACACCATTCCAATGGATCGGTTCCAGATGGATGAGTGGGAGCTTGCTTGAGAAAATTCATCTGGCGAGGGTCATGTTAATCCTTACCTCCAAATATCCACATCTAATGAGGGTCGGCAACTATCCAATACCCAATACTATTTGCAATACCCTTGATATACATATTGTTGGAAAGCTTAGTTCATGGCCGTTCGTGTGAGTACAATAACTTAATTTTGTACATTTTACCAAAACGACTGTTTTCGCCTTGCAGGGTCACAATTCATTCGTTGTCTTCATCTTTTTATTCAAAACAATTAGGTCTAATTACCACCAGACACAAATAATCATCACCTAGGTTAAATCCTCTCTCTCTCTCTCTCTCCAAAATCTCTTCCTCTGAGATACCGCAGCTATAGGCTATAATTTAGGCTACCCGACATTTCAAATATGACTCTCTAATCAACTTGTTTTAGCTCTTTAACACGAAAAATACACTGTTCAACGGGTTGGTATTGTGTGGCGACTCTTAAAGATCTAACTAACCTTTCGGTTTCATTAGGTTAAAGTTCTTGTGCGTAGCCCTAGTCTATTATAGGCTAGAATCAATCCTGTCAATGCCCTGCTATTTATCAATGTAGCCTTTTATAGTTTTTTGCCATGAATCGTCTGAGCTGTGATGCTGTTCGTGTGTTGTTTAAAGTTGGGGCGATTAGGCTACTGTAGGCCTAGGCCATACTGCCCATTTTGGAATAAAAAAATAAAGGCCCACCGTAGGCCTACTTCGCAAAAGTCCACTCTGTTCAAAAGTCCTGGCTACGCCACTGTTAATGATCTTGTGTCGGAATGGCGGGGCGTTTGAAAAAGGTCAAGTGTCGCTACTCCGACAAAAAAAAAATAGTAAGTGGGGCCTGAAAATGAATGTTAATGCCGCCACTTCGACAATTAGACGGCAATGTCTAAGTAGCGGCATGTCGGAATAGCTGCATGTAACCGAAGCTGTTCACACACTACACACACAGGACACACACCACACACTACACACGCTACACACACTACACACACTACACACACTAGCTATTCACACACTACACACACTACACACACACAATACACGCTACACACACTGCACACACTACACACTAGCTGTTCACACACTGCACACACTGCAAACACTACACACACTAGCTGATCACACACTACACACACTAGCTCGTCACACACTACACACACTGCACACACTACACACACTACACACACTAGCTAATCACACACTACACACACTACACACACTAGCTGATCAGACACTACACACACTGGCTGATCACACACTACACACACTGCACACACTACACACACTACACACTACACACACTAGTTGATCACACACTACACACACTACACACACTAGCTGATCACACACTACACACACTAGCTGTTCACACACTACACACACTAGCTGATCACACACTACACACACTAGCTGTTCACACACTACACACACTACACACTACACACACTACACACACTAGCTAATCACACACTGCACACACTAGCTGTTCACACACTAACAGAGGCACACTTTAGGGGCAGCCGTGGCCTACTGGTTATAGCTTCAGACTTGTAACCGGAGGGTTGCCGGTTCGAACCCCGACCAGTAGGCACGGCTGAAGTGCCCTTGAGCAAGGCACACACGATCACACACTAACTGAGAGAGAAAAGGTCACACACTTGAATGGTCTGGCGGGACACACTCGATGGTGACGTTCAGCTGTCCTGGGATGACCTGCAGTTTGCTGCTCTTCTCTGGCCTAGAGGAAGATGACAGCACACCATGCATTACAAGAATACACACACACAAACAAATACACATGCACAAATGCACACACACACACACCACTAAAATGAGAAGACAGCACATCATTAATCACAAACACAAACGCACCTACACACACACAACAACAAACACACACTCATGTACACACCCACACACACATAAACAACACTCATATGAGAAGACAGCACACTATTACAGTTTTTTTCAATCGCTAACAAGCGCTTACCCATACTTCAGATACTTTTTGTAAACTCTTAACACAGACCCGCACCTACAAAACACAATGGGCCAAATTGATAACATCT
>NC_063212.1:25889773-25892273 GCF_017589495.1 Alosa alosa | reverse complement strand
ATAAATCCAACTTGGAATTTTAAATTGTTTTTGTAATGTGTGTGTGTGTGTATGTCTGTGTGTGTGTGTGTGTGTGTGTGCTTACATGCATGTGTCTGTTATTATTGTGTGTGTGTGTGTATGTCAGATGTTTATGTCATGTGGTTTGGTTTTCAGAGATATTCAGAGGTCAAGTTATCTTTCTATCTTTTTCCCTCTAAAACCATTTGCACATACAACAATTGAATTCAATGTCTTAGCATTTGAGCAAAAACGCTGGTTGAGCTCTAAAAGCTTCTGGAAGAATCCGTCCAAAGCATTCATTTAGCCCCTTGTGGCTTACAGAAACATGGCCTAATGTCAACAAATGATTCACAGAACAGACACAAAGAATCTGTGTCATGTTGGCAGTCTTTGCATGGTGTGGAACCCACGAGGAGAAACAGCGCTTGAGTATGTGCCTGCTAGCGTCGCATTCCTCCAGCAGCTCTACTTCCTCAGCAGGCAAAGCACTCAAAGACCAGGCCCATAAAACAGGAACCACAGAGCCCCAATCACTAACACATGTGCAGCAGTTGGGCTGACGCGCGCTGATAACAACAAGAAGAATTGTGTGTGTGTGTGTGTGTGTGTCTGTGTGTGTGTCTGGTTCCCCAGATTAAACTGTGTAGTACTAATAAAAAACACTGAATCCCAGTCAGAGAAAAAGCCTTGTCGTTCCACAGGCTCATTGCCCCAGCCTGCTAACATAGCTAGCCATCCCAACCCAGCCTGCTAACATAGCTAGCCATCCCAACCCAGCCTGATAACACAGCCTGTAACACAGTGATGCGTGTCCTGGAGGCCTTGCTCAGGGGCACAGTGGGGATCTTTCTGGGACTGAGAACTGCTAGCGTCTCCTGCAGCTGCATGGGCAGCTGGAACTCACTGGTGTTTTGTAGATGGACCACAGCCAAGAAGCCAGTTAGCGTAGCAGTTCTGTTTGACCACATAAATAAAGTGACACAAAACAGCAGTTCATCACTTCCTTAAGACTTGGACCCTTGCTTCCATAGTGCTGAGTGTGTGTTACTGTGGCGATAGACTTATTATCCCACAGGCACCAGGTTTTCAAACATGATAGCCTAGTTGTAATGAATTGATTTAATTTCCAGTCATGTCATGCCATGTGTCCATTCTGTCTTTGCTGTCCTATAATACAGTAACTGTTGTAGCTTTGTTAAGTAGCAGTTGATAGCGCTGTCATTTCTGCTGACCATTAGACTGTCACTGTGTTGTTTTCCATGTTCAGTTCATTTTTCGCGATACAATCAGGAAGAAGCATCAGAGGCTTCACAAGCTTGGATTAAGCCATCAATATTGAATACTACACACACCACATACTGAAAACTGCATACTATACCTTCATCAGCTCCGGGTGCGAGCCACAGCCTAGTCCTCCCACGATGCCCTCTGATTTGCCCTGACTGCTGCTGTCCTCATCTGATTGGAGGAAACATATGTCAGTCAGGAGGCACTGTGTGACGTGGAAACCCACGTCATCCAAGAGCATCAAATAATGAAGTGAGCTGTTCTGCATTTGGAGTGACCACTAAGATATGGAATGGGCTGTTCTGCATTTGGAGTGACCACTAAGATATGGAATGGGCTGTTCTGCATTTGGAGTGACCACTAAGATATGGAATGGGCTGTTCTGCATTTGGAGTGACCACTAAGATATGAAGTGGGCTGTTCTGCATTTGGAGTGACCACTAAGATATGGAATGGGCTGTTCTGCATTTGGAGTGACCACTAAGATATGGAATGGGGAGATTACATTGATTTGTTTTCATTTAGCAGACACTTTTAATCCAAAGTGATTAACATGTCAGCTATGTTAAAGGGATACATTGTCCCCAAGGAGCAACTTGGGGTTAGTGCCTTGTAAAGACACAACAGTGGAAGTTGGGGTGACCCCTGGCACATAGGATACTGCAGCTAGTCCAGCTCCTTAAACACTATGCTACACACACACACAGAAACACAAACACACACAAACACAAAAAAAGGACACAGAGACCAAGGTCAGAAGCGAAAACAATAATTAGCATTTGCCTCTTTTGCTTCCACGGTCATGATCGCGTCTGAACATTAGTAAACAAACTACTGTTCATTCTTCAGACCTGCTGATGGTCTCAGATCTCTCTAATTGAAACAAGAGTGAGGCCTGGGTATATGGGAAGCTGTTGGTGTGCATGATGGTGTGCATGATGAGTGTGCATGATGGTGTGCATGATGAGTGTGCATGATGAGTGTATAGTAGTGTGCATGATGAGTGTGCATGTTGAGTGTGCATGTTGAGTTGAGTGTGCATGATGAGTGTGCATGTTGAGTGTGCATGATGAGTGTGCATGTTGAGTGTGCATGTTGAGTGTGCATGATGAGTGTGCATGTTGAGTGTGCATGTTGAGTTGAGTGTGCATGATGAGTGTGCATGTTGAGTGTGCATGTTGAGTTGAGTGTGCATGATGAGTGTGCATGT
>NC_063212.1:25827273-25859773 GCF_017589495.1 Alosa alosa | reverse complement strand
ACATCACCCATCATCACCTGGCCTCCCAACATCACCCATCATCACCTGGCCTCCCAACATCACCCAACATCACCCATCATCACCTGGCCTCCCAACATCACCCATCATCAACTGGCCTCCCAACATCACCCAACATCACCCATCATCAACTGGCCTCCCAACATCACCCATCATCAACTGGCCTCCCAACATCACCCAACATCACCCATCATCAACTGGCCTCCCAACATCACCCATCATCAACTGGCCTCCCAACATCACCCAACATCACCCATCATCAACTGGCCTCCCAACATCACCCATCATCACCTGGCCTCCCAACATCACCCAACATCACCCATCATCAACTGGCCTCCCAACATCACCCAACATCACCCATCATCAACTGGCCTCCCAACATCACCCATCATCAACTGGCCTCCCAACATCACCCAACATCACCCATCATCAACTGGCCTCCCAACATCACCCATCATCACCTGGCTCTCCCACCACCATCACCTGGCCTCCCAACATCACCCATCATCACCTGGCCTCCCAACATCACCCAACATCACCCATCATCAACTGGCACTTCCCCAACATCACCCATCATCACCTGGCCTCCCAACATCACCCATCATCACCCAGCTACCCGTCATCACCTGGCCACCCGGGCACTTGCTGTCCTCAGCCTCACTGTCAGTGTCAACAAACAGTGCAAAATGACAACAACCAGAACAGACATGTTGGTCAGTGGTGTCAGTGGTTAGCATTCTCCCTTGTTTAGGCCTACCATTCCGTGTGAACAACAGTGAGGTGAACAAAGAAGTACATTATAAGTTGTCTACACGCAAAATGTATACATATCGCCAAATATACAAATATAAGTACCATATATGTATATTGCATACATATCCAAATATAAGTAGCACATAAATAAGTAACCTATATGGGGACACTCTTGAGTCTCCAGGAGACAGGTGGTGATGACCCATGCACACCTTCTTGTGACACCACGACATGCCTGAGCCAATCTATCATTCATAATAACCTGTCAGACGTCTCACACACACACACAATCAAAATAAACATCACTGATAACTGTTGCAATGTCTAGCAGCACACACAAAGGCTGGACTCGGTCCCTCAAACAGAGGGAAAGCAGACAGCACATGTGTGTGTTCATGCCAAGCAACACATCAGCGGAGCCGATTGCTCCACTTTAGCGGCACAAAGGACAGGCGATGTAGAGAGTAGCCTACCCTACGCGGTGTAGGCTACCACGCGTCCGCACACAGACACTGAACAATAATGTCGCCGAGCTGCCGTGATCCCGGCAAAGCGGATTTTATGTTGCCTTGGTTACCAATCATTTTAAATGCCCGCATGCGTTCAGACACAAAGCGAGCATAAACTCTGAGCGCGGATTTGACTGGGGAAAGAATTCCACATGATCTCGCTGTGAACCGCTAGCTGAACACCGGATAACAGAAAGGGGAAATGTAACGCTAGAGCTGACAATCTCACATAGAGGGGGGAAATGGCATAATACTTCACAACCAACACCTCACGCCCTAAAAGGCTGAATGTCTACCTGTCCCCGTGGTTATTAGCATAATTGCTCTGTTAGCTGGCTAGTAACGTTAAAGAGTAAATGTTTCCTGATACATTAACGTTAAAATTACTGACCACAATCACTGATGTCCGCACAGCCTCCGAGACGCTCTGCCTTAATTCCGCTGCCGTACCAGGTTTACTCAACCTTTTCGTAAATTTTCGGACTTCCGACATTGTTTTATCCACTAATCTATTCCGGTGATTGGAATCAAGACATGCCGCGGTGTCCAGCAGCAGTTGACAGATGCGCGAGGAATGGTTCTGTGGTGGCGTCGCGAGGCGGGGCACGGGAAGAGAGAGCGTCCGCGCCAGGCCTGCGTCCTCCTCGAGCATCTTGAGCTCCACCTCTCCTCTCTCGCTGCGAGTGTCCCGGTTGAACTTCTGGTAGCCCTCTGAATCAAGACGGGCCAGCAGTCAGAGACGCTGAGACAAGTAGTTCACCTTGAATAGCCTTTTATACGCGCTTTTAAGAAGCCTTAGCCTATCGTGATCTCATTCGATCTCCTTTGAACGATGGGGTTTCCTCTTTCCGTAGGCTAACATGACCTGAATTGGTAGCAATTACACTGTTAGGAGGTCTTAATGTAGCCTTATACTCGATGGTGCAAATAAATGCAGAAAATTGTTGGCCTAGGCTGTAAGGATGGCGTATGCCATATGAAATGTAACGGTAGGCTAAATCGAACCTGCAACATAGAAAAATTAGTGTTTGGCTCCCTCAAGCGGCTGATGTAGGAAATGTCAGGTAACCTGGGTAACCGCAACAAATGTAGGCCTTACCACCTGGACCAGAGAGTTGCGACCATAGGTTGCTACACTCTTTTTGACACTCTTTCAAAAAAAAAATACCTGTGCTGAATGGCTGTATTGCAGGGGGGTGGAATGTAGGCTATTTCTGGATGCTGGAGGTCGTAATTACTAGGCTACTGACCAAGTGATAGGCCGTTTTCAGTTCCAAAACCCCCATAGGCCTAATCCAAAACTGGCATGGAATAAACAAACCCCCTTTCTCCATATATGGCCCCTTTAACTTTGTTTACAAAAAAATAAATAAAATGATTTAATCATTGATGAGCTTTAAGACATCTTTATGTTATTAAGTTGTGAAAATATGTAGCCTGTAGTAGGCTATGCCGCCGTAAAAAAAATCAAGACATGTTTAGGCTATTTGATCTAGAATGCGTCATGATACATCCATTCATCCCTTTATTAGTACAGCGGGTAACCATGAAAATTGTGCACTTTTTGAAAGAAACATGAAACTTCTACCATAGTTAGGTTATACCATGAGGTTTATTTTCAGATTGGGAGGGAAGTCAAATTTGACCTCTGAGGCCGGGAGAGGTCAAATCCAAGATAACGCCAATAATATTCAAAAGTGCTTCACGTTGGAACCAAACACAGTAGAAAAACACTTAAGGTGTCATTTCCACTAACTTTGGGTGCCCATTCTGTATCTGATAACTTTGAAAACCACCAGAGTTCAAGAAAATGCATTTATGTAAAGGTCAAGGTAAACAAACATTAAAATATTCATTTTTTTATGTGCCCCAATTCATTTCTTTGTTAAGCTGTATTATTCAGTTATTAGTTGTTATTTCATGAATGTGTGGCTAATTTCATTTCTTCACAGCACAGAATTATCCACAGGTGACCCCCTAGACCATTTTTCACAGACCACCTGCCATATCACCGCTGGTAAAAAAAACCTGCTTTAGAGAGTTGTTGCCACAGTATGCACAATGTAGAGAGCACTTCAATCGACATATTCTAACAGGTAAACAGATTGACTATGAACAAACAATATTATTACATAATTACATAATATTATTCATGTTGCAAATTAATTTAACCATAGCCAGGAAGGAGTTTTCCTTGGTAGTTAGCTTTTGAGTTAAAAATCATGGACATTGATCAAAATAAATGTCCTAGCTAAGCTAGAACATACTCTGGAACATTTATGTGAGCTGAAGCTAGTTTAATGATTGAACAGAGTATATTGTAGATATGTCAGCTTGGTAATGTGAAATTTGTTATGGCTGAAATAGGTAATGTTAACAGAGTAGCCTAGTTAAAGGGACACCAGGCAACATTTTCATGTTAATTACTCATCTTCGTAAGTCGGTATATGGTTAAATGACTTGTTACAGGGCGAGTGAAGACTCTCTCGCCCGCCCCTATTGCCTGTAGGAAGAATATCCCGCTTGCAAGTTCAGTGTATCCTACCCGCCGACCGAAGCAGGCAGGCTAACGAAACGCTAGAGATTGTTGCAAACGTGTGTATGACAGAGCCGGTGAAGAAGCAGCGAAAACCCTTGACAGAAGATGCAAAGAAAAGGAAAGAGCTTCAGACCCGGCGAGGGGAGTTTAGAGAGAAAAGCAGCAGGCTTGCCTGGTGTCCCTTTAAATAGTCGGTCAACCGGGCTTGAACACATTTGTAGCTAGCATGTTAATATAAGGCTGTGTCTTTAATTACTACTTAATTAATTACTTCTTACTGTTAAGACTATCAATTGGGAGATTGTTAGGGCAGGTTTTGTGGTGGACTGATGCTCAATGTTTGTACCATCAAGTACCATGTTGATAAAGGCCAAGAGAGATGGTGGCACAGACATCTGCTGGCAGTTTTCTTTGAATGACCCGTCAAAAGAGAAAGATGAATTAAGGATCTCTTTGCGCACTACTTGTGCTGCTCGCATTAAGTGCATGGCATCACTGTCAGTTTGAAAGGCTATCATGAGAGCTGGTCCAATGTCCTTCTCAAAACTCAGGAGTGTGTCTGTTCCGCGTGAATGTGCCCTCAGATGTGGAAGCTCAGAAAGCAGTCGTTCTTTCAGTCTGGTGGTGTGAAACCAGAACAACACTGACAGAAATGTGAGGAACAACTTGGTCTTACTGTAGGTGAACGGATTACAATTTCAGCCATAACAAAGCTTCGAATGAGGGGTCTTGGGGTGAAAGGCTATGGTCACATCGGGTCACACAAATGCACAAATACAGTTTGGGCTGTATCTCCAAATCAGATCGATGGATCTTCATTAAAGGTGCTCTAAGCGATGTTGGGTAACATCACTTCTGTTGACTTTCAAACAAAACAGAGAGCTAGCTCGCTACTTCCTCCCCCTTCCCTCCCGTGCTGCTCCCGTGCAATTGAAACTCTCCTAAACGCGCATTTAGGGGCAGCTGTGGCCCAGTGGTTAGCACTCTGGACTTGTAACCGGAGAGTTGCCGGTTCGAGCCCCGACCAGTGGGCCGCGGCCGACGTGCCCTTGAGCAAGGCACCTAACCCCTCACTGCTCCCCGAGCGCCGCCGTTGAAGCAGGCAGCTCACTGCGCCGGGATTAGTGTGTGCTTCACTTCACTGTGTGCTGTTTGTGTTTCACTAATTCACTGATTGGGTTAAATGCAGAGACCAAATTTCCCTCACTGGATCAAAAAAGTATATATACTATATACTATACTATACTATCTATACTATCTCATCTGTGATTTGATGGAACAGTTGTTATGTTTTCATGGGCTCGGTTTGCCGGGTTGTTTTTTGTTGCCTCCGTTTTTGGAGCCTGGGCTGTCCACAGAGATTGTGTTTTTTACAATGTATTCAGGACAAAGACAGCTAGCGGTTGGTTAGGTGATGTTTGCAGTAGGTGACATAAAATGTTTTAGCCTAAAAAACGCATGGCATCGCTTAGAGCACCTTTAAACCAGCACAGTTATTAATTATAAAGTCTGGATGAAATGATGGGTACTAAATGTCAAAGGTTAAGGTCTAATTATTTCCCTGTCATATAAGGTTATGGCTGATAATCAACATGGTAAGTCCAAAGTGAATAACCTTATCTGAAGTGCAATGTTGTTGTTGGAGGTTTTGGTTGATGTAATAGATGCTGATTGTAATTGTGACTCTATCACTCCTACAAATGTCCTTTATAAAGACTATTATTTGAAAACCTGAGAAATTCTCATTTTTATTTCAAAAGCATACAGTCCTGAGCCAGCAGAGAAGTCGGTGCTTCAAGACACCAAACCAAACTTGTTTTCAGGGTTCTAAATGAACACCCACCAACACGCCAAATGCAAGTTAAAATTTATTTTGGCGGGTGTTAATAAAAACGTACTAGCCAGTTTGGCCGGTGATGCATGACATTACATGCATGATAAGGCACTGTTCTCGGTTATTATCCCCTGGCAGTACTTCCTACATTTCCCATGACCACTGTGCCGTAATGCTACGTGAAGTTTGCAGTAAAACCAGCGCGAGGGACCATGGAAACGAACGGAGCGTCTACCAGAAAACAGCGTCTACCAGAAAAGGAATTAGAAGAAGAACGATTGACGAGCCAGAGCAGGGAGCATAGACTGAAAGAGGAGGGAGTTAGCCAGTAAAGTAAAGTAAAAAGTACATAACACTTGTACATAACACAAATACATAATACGTTACAAAATATTAACGCAATTAATGCATTGTGTTTACCTATTTCCTTTGTGGGGGGCTGATGTCATGTAACGGAGGCTACAAAACCTAAAGCAGCAAGATCGTTTATTTTATTGTCTAGAGTTACAGTAGCTGAAGATGTAGACAGGGATGGATTACTGCACGGGCCTACCGGGTCTAGGCCCAGGGGCCCAAGGGGTCAGGGGGCCCTGAAGCCCAAGCCTTTGCATGAAATCATTGCCTCAATATCAACAAATCAGGATGTAGGCTATGAATCTGATTGAATTTAGTATTGGCCATCCCCAAAATGCACCAGAATACAGGAAATCACATCAGAAAAATTGAAACTTTTCTGGGGGAGGACCCCCAAACCCCCCCCTCCTACATATACGACAATAAGTGGGGGGCCCTTAATACATCTGGGCCCAGGGGCCCGAAAGTTCATAATCCGCCCATGGATGTAGAGGAACGTGAGGAGCTTTTAGGCAAACATTTTAGTTTTAAAAAGTTGCCTGATCAGTGATCACCACCACCACACGCACTGTGTAGGGCACCAAGAGAAAGAGGGACCAACGTTTAGCCAGTAAATAGCTGTGCTGCAAACTGTTTTTCACTCTTATTCGAGAAAGTATACAATATCAACATGCACCAACAGCATGTTACATAAAGATCAGGGTTCCCACGGGTCATGGAATTTCTGGAATATCATGGAATTTTGGAAAGTTTATTCCAGACATGGAAAGTCAGGGAATTTTATCATGTTTGGGTCAAAGTCATGGAATATCAGGGAATTTTGTTGTAGAAGTTTAAAATGTATTTGCCAAAACACATTAATACAAATATTTCTATACATAACTTTGTATATCTGGTTATTTGCTTTACTGCTTCCTTGAGTATCCCAACATTGTTTATTCAATGCCAATTTATTAATCTCCCACTCTAAAAAGTAACACTATACGTTAGTAAATAGTAGGCCTATAGTAAGTCATGGAAATTCTTTTTTCTTTTTTGGCAGGGAATTTTACATTTGACTTAGAATGGGAACCCTGAAAGATGATACTTTTCGGGCCCTCTCTATAAAGATCCAACTTGAACGTAGGCCCTATGCTACTCCATTTAATTGAGTATGCGTCTGAGCACGCACGAGAGGGAGAGAAAACGAGTGGCAGGTTCCAGCTGGCTTGTCTTTGTTGATGATAATTGATATCTCCTTTTTATTAAGTTAAGATTAAACTAAATGCGGCAGTGGTTGGGACAGATTTATGGGGGCGAGAAGAGGAATGAAGCAGGGGATGAGGATATCGACAGAGAAATAGACAGACAGATAGATAGATAGATATCCCAAACATGAAATGAAGTGTTTGCATTATTTTGTGGTATGTATTCATGCTAACAATGTTAATTAATGATCAAATGCATTCAGTGACACTCATCTCATAAATTCATAATTCTCTTATTTTCACCGGAAAAAAATTGGCTAGTAGAAATTCTGATTGGCTAGTAACTTTAGAAAGTTACCAGCCACATTGGCTGGTGTTAAAAAAAGTTCATTTAGAACTCTGCTTGTTTTGTTTTGTTTGTCTATGCCCCCACATGACCGCAATGTGTGATGGACTTTCCAAACTCACAGCTGAAGATCTCTACAGCCTCTTAAGTAACTTCCCCATTGAGATTTTATGGATTTAGTTGAAAAAAGTGTACACCTAATATATATTGGTCTGTACCATAAAGGGAAAACTGATTCAACCATATAAACCATATATTTTCTGAAAGCTTACACCCGCAGACATGTCCCACCCTCCTCATTAGAATGCTGCCCATGCATAATACATTGGGTATTATTGGTAAATAGAATATATGATTGATACCTTTTTGGGCTGTACCATTTAGGGAAAACTAATTCAACCACCTAAAGCATATATTTTATACCCTCAAGATGTGATCTAACATGGGTTTTACATCCCTTTACTTTGCTGCCCCTTCATAATACATAGGGTATGAGTAAACCGGGTATACTGTGTGATACCTTTGGATCTGTGCAATTAAGGGAAAACGGTTCAACCACCTAAACCATTGTCTGGCAGCATACACCCTCTAGATGTGAACTAACATGGGGTTTAGACATATCTCACCCTCCCCTTTACTTTGCTGCCCACACATGGGGTTTAGACATATCTCACCCTCCCCTTTACTTTGCTGCCCACACATGGGGTTTAGACATATCTCACCCTCCCCTTTACTTTGCTGCCCACACATGGGGTTTAGACATATCTCACCCTCCCCTTTACTTTGCTGCCCACACATGGGGTTTAGACATATCTCACCCTCCCCTTTACTTTGCTGCCCACACATGGGGTTTAGACATATCTCACCCTCCCCTTTACTTTGCTGCCCACACATGGGGTTTAGACATATCTCACCCTCCCCTTTACTTTGCTGCCCACACATGGTCAGGGCAGCCGTGGTGGCCTACTGGTTAGTGCTTCCCAATTTTTACGATTGTTTACACACTAAAATAAAAATTTCCACACAATTTGCAAAATTCTACTCCAAGGAGCAAAACACCTCCACAGATTAGCACAACATTATACATAATGTCTGCTTCACCCTTTTTGCAAAACATTACACACAGTGATTTGTAAAACTCTACACACATTTTCACACCTTAGACACAGATAAGGACTGTGCGGTTACTTCCTTGTCATTACAAAGCCCTGGGTTGCCAATGACAACACTAATGAACGAATTGGATAATCACATCCACCAGGTGTGGAAGCACACATGTGCTAATTTGAAAACGCAGCACTCAGGTGTGCTATAAAAGGCAGCAGTTGAGTTCACCTGTCTTCAACAAAAATGGAAGGATCTAGAAGAAGAAGAAGAGTGAGAATGAGAGGGGGAGCTCAAAGAGGAAATGAAGGAGGTAGAGGAAGAGGAGAAGGAGGTAGAGGAG
Organism: Alosa alosa; assembly: GCF_017589495.1. Lineage (NCBI taxonomy): Eukaryota > Metazoa > Chordata > Actinopteri > Clupeiformes > Clupeidae > Alosa > Alosa alosa. The sequence goes on along the minus strand of NC_063212.1, from coordinate 25,850,786 downwards.
GCCCAGGTAGAGGAAGAGGAGAAGAAGGAGATAGAGGAAGAGGCAGACAGAGAGATGATGAATAGTTACAGTATTCTTGTTGCTTAGTTTTTCTTCAGAGTCAAAGTGTATGTACTTTATGCAGTAATTTTTATTTGTCTACAGATTTTATTTGTTTAATTGATTTAATTGTTGGTTGATTACTGTAACTGATTATGGTAAGAAATACTGTAAGAAAGTATTGACATAAATACTTGAAATATTCAGCCTGCAGCATCAGGGTTGTGCAGTGCTTGGTAGGTTTATAGTAGGCCTATTTGTGTACATTCTCCCTACAGTATATCTCAAACTAATCATGAAGAATGTTGTGGGTTTTTCACTATTGCCATCTAAATTATCCCTTACATAACAATGTCTGGCCAGAAATCTAGCACATGTATTTCCTAAAATTAGTTTTTTTTTTTTCAAACATGTTTTTTATTATCACAACAGTGTAGAACTGGTGCCAATAGTGTCTGATCATTGAGGACTGTGTTGGTTAGATGAAAACTAATAGCATTTTCACAAATATATGTATATGTTTTGACTGAAGTGTGTATGTTTTGACTGAAGTGTGTCATTTTGCAAACAATCTAGGAATTATGCAAATTGAGTGTGGTGTTTGGATAATTGTGATTATATTTGGAAAAAAAGAACCCAGTTTAAAAAAAAAAACTGTAAGTCTAGATTTAAAACTGGCTACAGTTGGGGCCTTTTTGATGTCATCTGAAAGTTGGTTCCAGAGCTGAACCGCTGCTAAAAGTTTATGATTCTGTGATGGACAGTGTTGGGACTTTGGAGAATTGGAGTAATGTGGTCAGTTATTTGAGTTTTTGTGAGAACCCTAGCTGCTGCATTTTGTAACACCTGAAGCTGTTAGTCTTTTTAGGAAGGCCTGTGAAAAGCCCATTGCAGTAATTAACCCTGCTGGAGATAAATGCATTTTTTCTAAATCATGTTTTGACATCAGCCCTCTAAGTTTGGTAGTGTTTTTGAGGTGGTAAAAGTCTGATTTAGTTATCGCTCTCATGTGGCTGTGAAATTTAGATCACTGTCAATTAATACACAAACTATACCTGTAAATCCAACCCAGTGTTCTAATCTTTGTATTAATATGTTGTGATCAAATGCTGCACTAAGGTCCAGTAAAACTAGGACATGTTTTGCCTGCATCTGTACTGAGGCATGTGTTATTTAAAACCTAAAGAAGAGCTGTTTCAGAATCAGAATCAGGTTTATTGGCAAGAAGGTTTTCACATACAGAATGAATTTGCTTTGGTCTCAAGGCGCACAACATAATTAAATACAATAACACAATAAATAGACAACGGGGGCAGCCGAAGATCTGAGTCTGATTTTGTCAATTTTACATTTGAAAAAAGATGCAAACTTATTGCATATATTAGTTAAGAGAAGTTCAGGTGCTAATTGTGAGGGGGGATTTATCAACAGAACTTCAACGGAACTTCTCAACAGAAGAAAGACTGTCTTGCTTTGCATATTTCAGAGTTATATGTGCGGAGCATCTCTTGATGGATTTGCTCAATTCCCTCTCGTTTTAGGAGGTTTTGGATAAGGCCAGCGCCAGGTCTTTAACAGCTGTAGACACATTGAGACCCTTTGTAATGACAAGGTCAAGGGTATGGCCAAGAGAGTGTGTTGGCTCCTGTCAGGGGCGGAATGGGGCACTAAAATCCACTGGGAAAATTCTGATGGCCCCCCAAACATGCACACACATCACACATCAATAGCACAAACAAAATATATAGTGCTAATGCAACACAACAAGCCAATCAACCACAAACCAGGCACTTTCAATAAATGTGTAAGGAACTAGATATGCAACAGTGCAGTATAAAAACAGCTTTGTGGGTGGATGGAAATTTCAAGCATCAAGGATCTGGGTATCATAGCACTCCAATAGTTGCCTGTATACATTTTAAATAGGCTTAGCCTACAGACAATGTCAACCTAATAACACAGGTAATTAAATAACTGAAAAACCAGGCACTTTGAATAGGTTTGTACGAGAACGATTAAAGCAGGCCTATATAGGTTTACATATAGACAGTTCCAACGAGTTCCACAAACCATTTATCAGCCTGAGTGGCCCACTAATTAGTCATTAGGCTAGGCCTAGGCTACATATCAACATAAGACTAGCTTGTCCTAGTTTCAATAACGTCAATGCTTTAGCTCCGCTAACCTTTCTCAATTCTCTCTGCCTTCCATCCATATGTAAAACAGCAAGCAACCACGCAAATCTGTCGACTGTCAAAACTCCTGTAGTTTTCCTCGAACTTGATCGTTTGTAGGGTCATGCCATTAGACGAGGGGCCGCTCATTTATCCCCCTACATTTCTGTAAATAGACTTGACCTGTAATCGGTTCATTAGATAAACCAGAAACACATTCCCCATTCCCAGGAGGCTTTGTTCCATTCTAGCCTAGGCTTACGTTAATTTAAGTACAAACAAACAAATTAAATTGTCGTTTTTTTATTTGTGATGAAAGTAAGACAAAAATGAACTAAGATAACCATGAATGACATATATACAGTGAGCGAGTGGTATAAATATTGGTTGGACTTCCTAAACATTGAAGTGTAGATCTCAGAGATTTTCGGAAAATTCTTAATGCATCTATTAGGTCGGTGTCACGGCCGCTATAAAAGCTCTATGGGCCGGCCCGTACCATGCAGACTCATCGGCCGGCCCGTACCATGCACAGTCATCGGCCGGCCCGTACCATGCAGACTCATCGGCCGGCCCACCGGGAAAACTCCCGATCGTCCCGATTGCCACTCCGCCCTGGCACCAGAATACAGGAAATCATATCAAACAATATCAGACATATGCGACAATTAGTGGGGGGCCCTTAATACATCTGGGCCCAGGGGCCCGAAAGTTCATAATCCGTCCATGTGTGTGCCGTCAGTGTGTCCATCTCCCAGTTTACACACTTCATACATCACATGAACAACAGCAGAGTGTTTAGAGCTCAGTTCTCTTCCTCCTCTTCCTCCCCTTGCTCTCAGGTAGACGTGTTTATAACTAGTTGAGTTGAAGTGATTCACATGATCACATGAGAAGCTACCTGAAGCTCCACTCCCACAATCTGCCTCTTCACCTCTTTGGGGTCTGCACAGGCCAACACACACATGCACATAGAATTTCAATTTGGATTCAGAATTTTCTCATCTTATTTTATGGATGTTTATTTGATAAATACAAATAACATTGTTACATTGTTACATATCAAATAAATTCCGATATGTTTGATGTTGAGGCTAAAGCTACATACTTCATATACATATTTTATTCTTACTGTAAATACCACATCCATAAAAGCAAATTAATTGGTTCTTGGCCAGTTTTCCTGCTTTTATGATTGATTTGAATAATTATTTGTAAAACTAAAAAAAACTGTGGTACTGTATGGGAGTTGTGTGACCTCAAAAGACTACTAGGCTATTGAGTTTTATTTTGCCTGGCTGCCTGTACTGCCTATCCCTTTACATTGTGTGTTAGGGACAAGTCATATTTGTTTGTATGGTGTTATAAGACTTGTAAGTCTAAGAAAATAAAGTTAAAAAAACACACACACACACACACACACACATACACACACACACATGGGTGTATACGTAAATGTGCGTTCACTCCTGCAACGCCTGTTTTCGCCAATTAAATAATAAGTTATAATAATATAAATATAAATTTATATTAATATGTATAAACAATAATAATAAATATAAACAATTTGAGGCAGGAAGACACAGCCAAATTCTATGTTTTCTCAAATTCTATGTTTTTCTCAATTTTCTTTTTCAGAAAAAATGAATTGTATGCTCCAAAATACACTAAAATACCTTTAACCAATTAACCGCCCCAAACTATATGGTGAATCACTGCAGCACCTACAGAATGTGATGGTAGCCGATGTAAATGATGTAGTCTGCATTCCTTGTAATGGACGGATTATGAACTTTCGGGCCCCTGGGCCCAGATGTATTAAGGGCCCCCCACTAATTGTCGCATATGTCTGATATTGTTTGATATGATTTCCTGTATTCTGGTGCATTTTGGGGATGGCCAATACTTTAATTCAATCAGATTCATAGCCTACATAATGATTTGTTGATATTGAGGCAATGATTCCATGCAATATTGGTTGGGCCCCTGGGCCTGGGCCCTGTAGGCCCGTGCAGTAATCCATCCCTGCCTATGTAAATCATGTTGTAGTCTGCATTCCTTGAGAAATGTATGATTACGATGAGGTCTGTGGGGAAGCCTACCCTGGAAATCCAGAGTTCTCGCGATAGCACAATGGATTGTGTTGAAGTCCGAAATCATTCAGAGTAAACATGGTCAAGTGTTATCCAATTGCGTGCAGTGAGATTTTTAAATGCTGCTTGTTGCCGCCCCTCGAGTTGGGCCATTACATTGTGACCAATGTAATGTGTGTGTATGAACACAGATATGTACTGTTTTCTTTTTATGTCGGTCAGTGGTTCCTTCATAAATTGGCAGCAAATTATCAGACGAGTGACAGAAGCACCAGAAATCATTTGACCAGCAGTCTCGCATAAATTTGCTGCCAAGCAGTATGAAGGAACCACTGACCGACATAAAAAGAAAACAGAGGTTTAAGTTGATCTGTTTGCATTTCTCCAGCGTGTGTTGCTGACCTAGCATACCTAACAGGGAAGTGAATACCCTGATCTGTCCCTGATACCCTGATAGCATTATAAGAGCAGTTTAAATATGGCTATGTGCAGTATATTAACAGTAGCATTATAAGAGCAGTTTAAATATGGCTATGTGCAGTATGAACACAGATATGTACAGTTGACTATGGAGTATAGATACATGTTACATGTAAAACCCAACACAGTACACAACCACACAGCATGACACAGTATCTTACATGTACATTTTTACCTTTTTATATCAACCCATTTCTGTTTACGTTTTATTTATGTATGTATTAGCACACTATACTTCAAGGTAACGTTTGATGTGACTACAGTGTTGAAGCTGAATTAGAGAAGTGGACGGCCAACCCCGACTTCAGAAAGTGAAAGTCCTGCCCTGTATGCCTCCTGCCACACACACACACGTGTGATCACTAATTAGCTGACTGAACAGCTAAAAGAGTCGTATGTTAGAAAGATCATGTAGAAACAGCAGCAGCATTGTGGCAAATGTTCATATCTACATATTCTGATTCTTTGTTTTCATTGAAGCTGGTCATGATGAGATTCATCTGGGTGCTCTGAGGAGTGGCTGAAACATGGAAAAACGAGTCAACACAAAACAGGAAGACGGAGTAAAGGGGCAAAGGTAGCTACTGAGCACATGATCTACAGTACGCTATGTTTCTTGAAGATGTTGCATATCTGTTCTGTGCACCATCTTTCCAATAGTTTAAAGGTGTTGCTATCCTCACATGTGAGATGAGTTGCTGTGTAACATTCTACATCACATAGCTCCTTATTAGTAGAGACTTTTAACTGTTATTTTGTCATGCTTTCAGGGGAGCTGTACATAGTTCAAGCACTTGGAAATAATAGCTTCTGTGTTTGTGCAGCAGATACAGTATATCAGTCATGAGCATTATCATATTGCACATTTGTGTGATCAATCAATTTAGAGGACAAAGGAAACAATATGGCAAAAGATTAAGGATATCTCTACAATATGTCTATAGATATCCCTACGACACGTCTATAAATATCCCTACAACACGTCTATAGATATCCCGGTAACACTTTACGGTAAGGGTACATGAATCATCATGAATTTATGCACGAATTAATCCATGATTTATGTATTACTTCATTCCTTAATATCTCATGAATCATCATCAATTTAGATGAGTTTATAGTTTATCATTCATGACCTAATACATGAACAACACATCAACTAAAACATTAAGTATGGTGGGCACATCATTATGATTTTACATTTATTAGGAATGATCATGATGATTTCCTTTTCTGCCAAAAATGTGGTCATCACTTCTCAAATTCTGATTTGAACACAACTTGCAGTTGATTTGCAGTTCTCTAAACACATGCCATTGTTCACACTTTAGTTGAGGGGCCACAAACATAATGAAATCATGAGTAATTAACCTTATATTCATGTAATAATGATGATCATACTTAAGAAATCATAAATCAGAATGATGTACCCACCATAACTAATGCTTTAGTTGATGTGTTGTTCATGCATGAGGTCATGAATGAGAGACTTTGAACTCACGTCAATTCTTGATGATTCATAAGATATAAAGGAATGAAGTAATGCATAAATCATGAATTAATTCATGCATGAATTCATGATAAATCATGTACCCTTACCGTAAAGTGTTACCGCTATCCCTACATCACGTCTATAGATATCCCTACATCACTTCTATAGATATCCCTACATCACGTCTATAGATATCCCTACATCACTTCTATAGATATCCCTACATCACGTCTATAGATATCCCTACATCACTTCTATAGATATCCCTACATCACGTCTATAGATATCCCTACATCACTTCTATAGATATCCCTACATCACGTCTATAGATATCCCTACATCACGTCTATAGATATCCCTACATCACTTCTATAGATATACCTACATCACGTCTATAGGAAATAATTGTTGTTTTTTTTACACCACAGGCCTCCATCACCTGTGCCCACTTGTGTGTCCATGAAGAGTGACCGGTCAATGGATCCCCCCCATAACCTTCAAACATGATGATGGCACAGATGGATCAAGGCAAGTCCATAAAACACTTGCATAAAACACTCACAGAATGAGTACTTTGTGACTGGATACCAGCAAACATTTACATTGAGCATGTCAGTGTTTAACTGGTTCTTATAAATGTCTATTCATATGATGGTTTGTGTGTGTCATTTGAAAACAAAATACCATTTTGAGAAGAAATAACATTGTTTTGAATGTAAACTTTCATTTTGCAGGAGAATTGAGGGGTTTTGCCCATTGTGTGTGTGTGTGTGTGTGTGTGTGTGTGTGAGTGTGTTTTTTAATTTGTGAGAGGAGCTCTGAGAGTATGAGGCGTGCTTTCAGAAAATGTGTAAACAATCGAGATAAACTGAATTTTGCACCACAGCTCATTCCATCATGAGAGGCCTCCATCACCTGTGCCCACTTGTGTGTCCATGAAGAGTGACCAGTCAGAGGGTCGTGACAAAAACTTCCAACATGATGAGGTCACAGATGGATCAAGGCAAGTCCATAAAACAGAGCAGGTGATATGGAATCAGATGCATTCTTTATTTACCCTGGGAAAGACTCAGTTAGTGGATGGGAATCCCCCATGATGCATCACTCACTGTACTGCCATGTAGATCAGGGGTCAGGTACCTTTTAGGCCATAAATACCAAATGTATGTTAAGAACCATATAGTTACTTTGATTATTTTCGAGTTCAAGTAGTTTATTGGTCCGTGTATGATTCATTCATTCATTTTTCCATTTCCATTTCACCCATTTAAATTTAAAAGGGTGAAACCGCTTCCGTGTAAGATGCTCTTGTGTTTCCTCGCGTATCGGCTCTTTCTCCTCTCCTCGTTCTTACCTCCTCTGGAGGATTATAATGCCCCACTCCGCCCCTGCCCCTCTCCTCTCCTCGTTCTTACCCCCTCTGGTGGATTATAGTGCCCCACTCCGCCCCTGCCCCTCTCCTCTCCCTCGTTCTTACCCCCTGCCCCCTCCGCCCCTGCCCCTCTCTCTCCCTCGTTCTACCCCTCTGGTGGATTATAGTGCCCCACTCCGCCCCTGCCTCTCTCCTCTCCTCGTTCTTACCTCCTCTGGTTGCAATTAGAGAAATGAGATGTCCTCGATGACGTTGAGCTTTGAATGGGCACGAGCTGGAGGCAGCAATAGGATACACGTATCCCGCCCCTTCCACAGCCAAAAGTTAACATGTGAATACATCCTTTACCCACAAAGACATGCATGCACAACTAATGGAAGTCTATTTGTGAATACATCGTGGCAATCATGTGATGTGTTGTGAATACATCGTGCCAATCATGTGGTTTCGTGTGAACGAAAGTTCATGAACTCGTTCATATTTTGAGCGAACGTGAACTGAACGTACTGTATTACTGCCTGGTGAACGTTACTGTGAACTCTTCCTTTGATCTATTCAATGCAGATGTAGGTGTGAAATGCTCCCCACTGGCTGGGCACCATGTGCTCCTACCATCTGTCCACAATCTCCTCTGTTCTGTCTTTGGGTTAGACAAAGACCTTAGGGTTAACTTTAGCTGAATCAGGGGCGGAGCTTGAGGGGGTGCGGGAGGTGCGGCACGTCCCCGCCCAAGACCCGCAGGGGGGTAAGGGGGACGGGCCTCTCCCATGACAGGGAGTTATGACTCCACGGTTGCTGAACTCCTCCGGGAGGCCGGAGGAGTTATGACTCACGGTTGCTGAAAAGTTTTGAAATTTACTTTGATTTAGTAGGTGTAAAATATTGAATAAAATGTTCTGCTGTATGACTGGCTTTATTTTAACTCTTATATTCAACTTTACGACGTGCAAATTTACAAAATTGTATGGATCGACGATATTGTCTCCTACAGGCGTCGATGAGAGAACACTTACACTTACATGATTTTGGTTTCGATTTTCTAATTGGAGTAAGTCTTTGTGACAACACGTCATGATACATTTGATAATGTTTGATCGTTGTTTTGGTATGAAACATCTTTTACGTAGCCTAATGAATAGGCCTATGCGCTCTGTGTCTGAGTCTTGTGCACGTCCGCAATTGATTACGTTCCTTAAATGGAGAACACATCAATCCCATGGTATTTTTTGCCCTAAAATGCATGAAACATGCAAGTTCAAAATCCCGCCAGTACGTTACATCTCCGTTTCATATTTGCCTAGGCTACTAGCCTACAATAAATGAATTGAACGAACTCAACTGACAACAGGTATACTGAATTGGTCATTGAGACTACAGACTACAGAATACAGTACAACAAACGTTCTGTCTTTTCTGAAGTTTATTTTGTATTCCGGGGTACAGTAGCCTAATTGCCTAATGTCTTGACAATAGTTTTTCTTACCGGCTTGTTGTTTAAACTGACTGCTCAGCTCTGAACTTTCCTGCCAGGTTTATGACGTAAACCGCTACATCTCGGCTCTGGCATTGCCTAAACTCATTGTGTGGGAAATCAGATTATCTGTCAATATTGGGCTTTGAAAGTAAGGGATATTTGCTCAGTAATAGTAGGCCTAGGCTACATTTTGTAACATTTATAGAGAAACCGAGGGAAAGTTAAATTAGAAATCGTTGGAAATTGAAAACACATACAAAAAAAGATTCGGGGCTTTTAAAAAGAGATTCGGGGCTTGAGCCCCCGAAGCCACCCTCGCTCCGCCAATGCAACCACCCAGCAGTAACTTGCATTCAGTGATTTGCATCGCCCCTTATTTTATTTTGACTCTTTCCGTCACCGTTGCAAATCCCTCTGAGCCATTCTCCAAGTTAAAGACCATTAAAAACCACTTGAGGAGCACAGTGGGACAGGAGAGAGTGAGTGGACTTGCCATGTTGTCCATAGAGAATGAGAGAGCAAAGAAAATGGACATAGGCCTACACAGAGCATCGTGGACGAGTTCGCTGCAAAGGCTCGTCAGATGCCCTTCATGATTCTTAGGAGATGAAGCTCTGGGTCGCCAGCTTGCTTTTATGATTGTAGCGTTAGTGTTGGCTGTCCAGGTGAGGTCAGTCGGAGATGAGGATGCCAAGGTATGAAGGAGTGCACTCTCTCCACAGGGGTCTCCGTTGATGTAGATGGGTGGTGGATCATTTCCCTTCTTCCTCCTGAAGTCCAGTAGGAGCTCTTTCGTCTTGGTGCTATTCAGAGCAAGATTGATCATTGCGCACCACTCTGTCAGTCGCAGCACTTCTCCTCTGTAAGCGGACTCATCACCCCCTTTTATGAGCCCCACCACAGTGGTGTCGTCTGCAAACGTAAAGATGCAGTGCAGTCATATATGTGAAGGGAGTTTAGCAGCGGGCTCAGCACACAGCCTTGTGGAGCACCTGTGCTTAGCGTGATGGTGGAGGAGAGGTGGGGACCAACGTTAACAGCCTGCTTGTGATTGGTGAGAAAGTCCAGTATCCAAGAGCAAGTGGATGGGGGAGGCCAAGATGGTGCAGTTGTTGATGTAGTAGGTGAGGGATGATTGTATTGAAGGCTGAACTGGAGTCAGTAAACAGCATCCTCACATAACTCACATGGAGTCCCAGAGCAGTGTGAGGGATGATTGTACTGAAGGCTGAACTGGAGTCAGTAAACAGCATCCTCACATAACTCACATGGTGTCCCAGGGCAGTGTGCAGGGTGATGGAGATGGAGCGTCTTCTGTTCATCTGTTGGACCCATATGCATACTCATGTGGCTCGATTCTCAGTTTCATTTCATGATGTGAAGCTGAGATCTGTCCTGCAACTCCTTTTAGACATAGATAGATAGATAGATAGATAGATAGATAGATAGATAGATAGATAGATAGATATGTGATCTGACCACTAGACCCCAAGTGCTTAAAGTGTGATCTGACCACTAGAGCCGTGGTGCTTAAAGTGTGATCTGACCACTAGGGCCGTGGGGCTTCAAGCGTGATCTGACCACTAGGCTCCCCACCTACAGTGTGAAGTTCTTTGGTCAGCTTCATGCTTAGAAGATGAGCTGAACACTAGGGCCTTGGTGTTACAGTGTGACGCCCCTCAGTGCTTGAAGTGGGAGTTGACCAGTACGGCCCCTGGCTTGCTTACAGTGTGAGCTGACCACTAGAATCCCCGGGCCATCTCCCCTGCATACATTTGGAAGCCCATATAAATCACCTCTGCAAGACCTCCTTCTACCACCTCCGAATATTTCCAAACTCTGCCCCATTCTCTCCTCCCTCAGATGCTGAAAAGCTGGTTCATGCCTTTCTCCTCCAGACTGGACTACTGTAACACACTTCTTATTGGGATCCCTAGCAAGAGTCTGCAGAGGCTTCAGTACATCCAAACTCTCTGCAGCTAGGATCCTGATGAGAGTGCGAAACATGAGCACATTACCCCATTCTCATCTCACTCCAGCACTTTGAGATCTATGATGAAAAGTGCATTGTAAATCAAATGTATTATTATATTATTATTTAGTTTACCATCTGGGCCTGTTGATGTATGCAGTGCAGCATAAAACAAGAGCTTCTCAGAGGGTACCCTAAAGTAACGTGTACAACTGAGGCATTGGCTGGCACATCACATAAACTGTGTCATATTAAGGCCAGCGGTGACTTGACATTGTGGACCAGTCTTTCTTCCCCTCCCCTCGTTGGGATGTGGCCACTACAACACTCAGAATGCTTTCTTAGTTGTTCAGCCAGTGAAATAAGTTATTTAAAAAATGTCCCTTTGTGTCAGGCAGGTATATAAACAATTTCGGAGGGCAGAACGCAACAGACAGATTCCATGCTTTTTCTTGGTTGGTTCGCCACGCTAAAATATTCAGATATTTTTTCATATTTTCAATTTTCTTTTCAGAAAAAAAGGGGCATATGCTCCAAAATACACAAAAAAGACCATTAACCAATTAACCGCCCTAACTGCTATGGTGAATCACTGCAGCACCTCCAGAATGTGGTAGCCTATGTAAATTATTTTTAGCCTGCATTCCTTGAGAAATCTATGATTACAATGTCTGTGGAGAAGTCTCCACTGTGGATATCAATCCTGAGGGAAAACAACTCCACCTTCTGGTGACAAAAAAATGTATACAGATTTAGAAGCGAAAGTAAAAAACGTCAATGCGATCGGAATACCAGGAAGGAAGACGACGAAGGGGAGCAATACGCTCAACAAGTAAAGCTTTTTAATATAGCCTAGGTTATGAAACATAGTCATTGCCAGTTTGTCTACGAAGTTAGGTTGTTAATGAACCTATAACATGTGTAGGCTAACACATCTTATCGGGAAATGGGTGTCTGTTAGTAAAGTAGCCTAGGCTATTTCAATGGCGAACGAGACGAACTAAAGGTGGGTGTTGAGCTTCTTCTATGGATAAATCATTAGCAGTGTGTTGCACGAACTCGTTTTACAAGAGTGCACTTGATAAATGAGCTGGGACTGAACATTTACAACTTTTGTGTTTCATGACCTTGGTGTCCAGTCTTAATCATGTGCGTTCCACAGTAGCCTGCTGTTTGCAACGAGGAAACCATTTAGCGCACAGGCACAGGCTCAGCCTCCATTTTAGGCTGAATAGCCCCCACAGGTAGGCTACATTGTACAGAATCTTTAAGTAAGATTATGCAAAACTACTGCACTGGTTGTGTTGATATTCGGTGGAATATGGGCCTCAAAATGATGGATGGGTGATGGATTTTTTTGATGATGGATTGTTTTGCTAGGTCACCAGATGCGTCGTCATAAGTGGCCGCTTAGATTAGATGGAACTTTGTCATTGTGCGGAGTACAGAGACAACTGAATGTAGCGTCTAACCAGTGCAGAAAAGCAGTAGAACAGAGTACATTTGAAGGAATGATTTAGGTCAGTGGTTCTCAAACCACTTTTCAAGCCCTCCCACTTCACCCCCATCCACCCAGTAAAATGGTGACAGCCAAATATCTTTTTGGTTCCAAGTTACATTTTCCGTCTCAGTCCGCTGTATTGGATGTTATTTTAATTCATATGTTGGTCTGTTTATGACTCTTATGTTTGTGTGTGGCCTGTTTTGTTTTTGAATCTATGATATTCCTTATATCATAAAAAGAAAGGCATAATTAAAGATAGCAACAATCTTTTATTTATTTATTATTATTATTTCCTCCTGTTCCTGGCGCCCCACCTGTCATGTCTCTATTCCCCACTAGTGGGGCCCGCGCAGCACTTTGAGAACCACTGGGCTAGTGCAATGTGAACAGTATAACACATAGTGCAGTATAAACAGTATAGACAGACAGCTAAGTATGGCTAAGTAGCCTACAGTAAGGACATTTGCAGTATATTAACAGTAGCATTATAAGAGCAGTTTAAATATGGCTATGTGCAGTATATTAACAGTAGCATTACAAGAGCAGTTTAAATATGGCTATGTGCAGTATATTAACAGTAGCATTATAAGAGCAGTATAAATATGGCATACAAACATATATATATCTCTTAAATCTAGATATGCATACACAAACACATATATATCTAAACCCTAATGCCAAAGAGTTGTATGTTAGAAAGACTAGATGTACCGCATAGCGGTACAAAATATGACCGCCGCTCAGTCCTGTACATCCGCTCCGCCTAAAATAAATCACACTTGAATTTGTCTCCATATTTTACTCCATCCCCCCACTCTTGAAACTTTTGTATGCTTTGTTTGGCATGCCTGAGTGTGTGTGATGGGCTGCACAGAAAGTACCCTACTGGTGCTGGAAAAAAAGGTGAATAGATTGTAGAATAGCCAAAGAAGATGTAGAATTGTTATAAAACCTTTTAAAATCTCTAAACAATCACAAGTAGGGCAGTTCATCACAGTTCATCCATTGCAACTGGATTGATGAAAGGTCACTTTACACCTGTAGGCTACATTGTATTTGGGGAAAAGCAAAAGGTATCAGCATAATGTTATTTATTTATTTATTTTTATGTATTTTAAACAAAAAACATCTCTGTCAGTTCCATGCCGTTTTCAACAGCTATCAAAACAAAGGTCATTTTGGATGGATGGATTTTTTTGTGAATGTTCTTCTTCTACATAAGATTTTAGTCATCTTTAGTTCATGTAATACTTTATTGTCAATGCACAAATTAAGTAACAGTAGTCTGAAACGTTATTGTTAATGCACAAATTAAGTAACAGTAGCCTAGTTGAAACGGCGTTGTTTTACATCTAACCAGTGGTAAATAACTGACATGTCCAAATGGGCCTTTGATGAAATGCGTCGCTAGACTGTTCATACCCATTTTAACGGGCCAAAGTTGAAGAGCTTTTGTCCGTTATTGTTAGTGCAAATATAGGCTGATTCATGTTCCCTTGCATTGTTTAACTGAGGTCCATGGCTAGTCTGGCTTTTCATCAGACCAAGCTCAATCTTTTTAAGAAATCAAAAAAAAAATAAATGAAGGGCAGATCAGGCTGGGTTCACCCAGCCTAGTCCATAGGCACCGATATTGTTTAATATTCCGATTGAGATATACACGCTTATTCTAAATGCAAAAATGCATCAGGGAGTTATGACAAAACGGTAACTAACAAACTAGATCCTAATAGAAAGTTGTTAGCTTCCTAAGCTTACAGGTAGGATTATAAGGTAGGCCTATTGACAACATAAATTGTCAATAGGCTATCCTGGCGACACAAATAAAATCTCCTTTGAAACCAATGGCTTACGCCTTTACAGTATCAAGCGGACTTAAACTGTCATATTGTATCGTGGTGTTGTAATAATAACATTCACGCAGCTCCATGAGTCAAGGAAAAGCCAAAATGAAGTAGCCACTTCTAAATGGGACCTACTACACAGTAGCTTAAGGTGTTTTGCTAAAACAGCCATAATGAAATGAAGGTGTCATTGTTTGATACTTCACACACACGTGCTTTTTAATTTCACAGACTACAACTACCAAGCTGTAATCAAAGCACATCGATTCCCTCACACCCTGCACGACTTAAAACAAAATAAACAGGCGCCTCAGTCTCACGCGATGTATAGGCAAAACTGCATCAGACCGGTGTAACGTTGGTAAATCTTCCATTGCACAGAATGATTTTGTAGCACGTGCAATAAATGACAGTCGAAGATACAAACAGTGCTGCTATACATTTGTTTGGTATAACCGCGATTTATAGTTTCTACAAATGCAATAAATCAAATGCCTCCATCACTCAACCAACGCTTAACGGTAACATTACCTAGGTCCTTATTGATATTACAAGATTAACGCATCTGCAGTAAAACCAAGCATGTCCGATAAACATCCTCAGATTTATTTCGGCTTCAAGAAGAAATGGGAATTACACTTCATGTGAACATCGCCCTATCCTTATTAGATGTTAAACAAGCGGTAAATTACAGTCCTTGTATGAAGCGGCCCATTGTTTTTTCCAACCCCTTTTTTAACTTCCAACAAAATTACGCCTCACTGCAACGATCGCCATCTAGTGGACAAACGACTACTTCCCGCCAATACTGAAAATGCAGCCATGATGATGATGATGAATATTTATTTTGGCTTTCTTTTAATCCTACTGATTTTTTTTTTTTACCGGGTGCAAATCACAAATGAGTGATTATGAGCCAGGTTTATGTGGGCCTTTGAGACCAACATACCATAAAAAGATTCACAGAGAACTGTGTCTGCCCTACCCTCCTTTGGGGTCCAGTCCAGCGAGGGGGGGCTGCAGATGAAACTAAAAATGACGGTTCCATGCTATCCATATGGGGGTACATGCTCACGTTTTTTGTACCCCGGTCTTTTCAGTGTCCTGGGAATCCTTGTTGGTGTAATCACTAAATGTACACATAAATTATTTTATTGTAAGGCCCCATGAATGAAAAGTACACAAAACTTGGCATGCATTCAGAGGGTGTCATAATGATCCTACACTTTTTTAATTTTGTGCAGCTTTGACCTTGTCAGCCAGAGATATTGAGATGAAAACACCTAATTTTTGCTTTTTAATTTTAACTAGGTGGCGCTATACATGAAATGAGTGGTTATGGAATGCGTTGACATGGCCCCTTGAGATCAACATACAAAAAAAATAATGGTCCTCCTAAACCTTTACGGTTCTCGAGATATTCACAGAAAACTGTGTCTGCCCTACCCTCCTTTCGGGGTGCAGTCCAGCGTGGGGCTACAGATCAAAACGAAAACGATGGTTCCATGCTATCCATATGGGGTTACATGCCCACCAAGTTTTGTCTACCCCGGTCTTTTTCAGTGTCCCGAATCATTGACGGAAATTTGGACATGCGAAAAAGAAAAAAAAAAAAAAAAAAAAAATCTGACTAAACCTTATATGACCGCCCGGCTTAGCGCCGGGCGGTCATAATAATGTGAGAACAGCAGCATTGTGGCAAATGTTTGTACATATTCTGATTCTTTGTTTTCATTGTAGCTTGTCATGATCAGATTCATCTGGGTGCTCTGAGGAGTGGCTGAAACATGGAAAAACAAGTCAACACAAAACAGGAAGACGGACTAAAGAGGCAAGGGTAGCTACTGAGCACATGATCTAGTTGCATATCTGTTCTTTGCTAACCATCTTTCCAATAGTTTAAAAGTGTTGCTATCATCACATGTGAGATGAGTTGCTGTGTAACATTCTTTATTACACGGCCCTTCATAATGCTGCAGAATGCTCCATTCACTTGAATGGGCCTTCCCAACGTTCAGTGGTCTGCTAATTCTCGATAACAGACCGTTGCTAAGTATAACAGACCGCCGTCAAGGAAAATAGGTTTTGTGCTTCTATTTCACGTCTCTACAACACGTCTATAGATATCCCTACAACACATCTATAGATATCCCTACAACAGGTATCTATAGATATCCCTATCTATAGATATCCCTACAACACATCTAGAGATAACAACGTCTAGAGATATCCCTACAACACGATATCCCTACAACACGTCTATAGATATCCCTACAACACGTCTATAGGAAATGATTGTTGGTTTTCATACCACAGCTCATTCCATCATGAGAGGCCTCCATCACCTGCGCCCACTTGTGTGTCCATGAAGAGTGACCGGTCAGAGGATCGTGACATAAACTTCAAACATGATGAGGGCACAGATCGATCAAGGTAAGGCCATAAAAACACTCATAGAATGAGCACTTTGGGACAGGATGGTTGATAATGTTCACAGCTTACAGTATAATGAAAACAGTTATCAATTTATCATTACACGGCTCTTCATAATGCTGCAGAATGCTCCATTCACTTCAATGGGCCTTCCCAACGTTCGGTGGGCTGCTAATTCTCAATAACAGACCGTTGCTAAGTATAACAGATATCACATAGGTCCCTTCAGGGCGGAACAAGACCCCTCCGCTGCGTGTCGGGGTCCGGTTCGCCCTGTCGAGACCTATTTCCCGATAATGACCGGCGTTCTATACATTATCCCTTACGCATTGCATAGCTCCTTAATACAGCTACTTTAAGAGAGAAAAAGTAAAGGCTTTTAATTGTTGTTTTGTCGTGCTTTAGGAGAGCTGTAAATGGTTCTTGCACTTGTAAAATAATAGCTTCTGTGTTTGCACAACAGATATATCAGTCATGAACATTATCACATTGCACAGCAGAACAGATATATCAGTCATGACAAAAGAAACAATATGGCAAAAGATTAATGACTTGACTTGACATGACTTGACAATATGGCAAAAGATTAAGGATATCCCTACAACATGTCTATAGGTATCCCTACAACACGTCTATAGATATCCCTACAACATGTCTATAGCTTCTGTGTTTAGGTATCCCTGAACAACACGACCTATAGATATCCCTACAACAATATGGCGATTCTATACTGTAGATACTTGACCCTACAACATGACCATAGATATCCCTGCAACACCTCTATAGATATCCCTGCAACACCTCTATAGATATCAACATTACACACCATAGATATCCCTACAACACCTCTATAGATATCCTTACGACTATAGATATATCCCTACAACACGTCTATAGATATCCCTACAACACGTCTAGATATCCCTACAGCACGTCTAGAGATATCCTTACAACACGTCTATAGATATATCCCTACAACACGTCTATAGATATCCCTACAACACGTCTATAGATATCCCTACAGCACGTCTAGATATCCTTACAACACGTCTATAGATATATCCCTATAACACGTCTATAGATATCCCTACAACATGTCTAGATATCCCTACAACACGTCTGATGTGGTTTGTGTTTCTACAACATGTTGGCACCAAACTTAATTTCTGTCATTAAACGAAACAAGCTAAGCGTTTTCTCCATTGTCAACGTGAACTACCAGTATGTTCAAGCAGTGACATGTGGTTTAATGCATGGGTTAACGTGACGTGAGTCAGACAGAAGATGGGCCACTACATCTGTGTCATTCTTTTTGATGAAATGGTCTTTGCACACTTCATCCTGTCGTCTGCCCCGGCTCTAACCTCAAGTGTTTTAGCCTGTAGCCTTTACTTTTCGCAAACCTTGTGAGCGTGCAAACCCAAATGCTGTGACCTCGCGCCAAATGTTTTTATTGGTTTGTTAAGTACAAACAGGCGAGTTATGAGAGATAATTTGTTCTCTTCACACAAAAAGATCTTGGAATGAGATGGCCAACTGTAGTTGCATTTAATCCACTGTCTATAATAGCCTAATTTAGAGAGAACTTTTTTTTTTAACCAACTACGGACAACTTTGATCGGTTAAGGTTGATACGGTCAACCATCGGTCAAACAGTCATCGATTAACATCCCTAGTGTGTGTGTGTGTGTGTGTGTGTGTACCTGATCATGCGCTGCACAGAGCTGCTGTGGATTGTAGGTAATAGTGATGTGCGGGTTCACCTGTGACCAGTCCTATCACCAGTGAAGCCGGACGAGTCAGAAAGTGACAAAGCACAGTTCACTTTCAACATTGACATTTTCTTGCTCTTATTCTTTTTCAAAACAAACACACACACACACTCTCTCTTTCACACACACACTGTCACGTTTTCAGAGAGTGGGACTCAGGTTCAGATATGACAAACACCCAGAATTGACTCAGATGAGATTTATTAACAGAGACAAAAAACAGAGCTTCCACAGTCCTGAGAGTAATCCACAGGGAACACACTGGGCCAATCTTCAACAGAAAGCAGCCTTCAGAAAAAGCACAAAAAACAGTTCAGAAAGAAACAGTCGTAGAAGGCAAAACCCCAGCAGGAGAACAGGGCACAGGCAACTGGACACTCCAGAGAGGGTGCAGGTGAAACACAAAAGTCAATCCTCCTTCACGGCAGTAGGCCAGTCTTCATTCACCGGCAACAAAACACAGGCAGGCAAAAAACAGAAAAAACTTGGCAAAAGTACTAAATCTTCAGGCAGAGAACACAGCCGATGAAAATCAGGCAGAGGTCAAAACCAGGCAGGCAAAAACTCAGTCAGTCAGGCAGGCAGGTCGCACTCGAGAACTGCTACGGGAACATTCTGACAGGGAGGCAGACTGGTAATGGGGATTTTAAAGCCAGCTGAAATTGCAATCAGATGCAGGCTGATTGAGGCTGATTGGTAGGCAGATCAGAGACACCAGTGGAAGCAGGTGAGAGGTGAGCAGGTGAGAACCAGGAGCAGCCAGAGGAAGGGCGGAGACTCAGACCGACAGCAGTGGTACACAACAGCTCCTGCAGAGGGGGACAAATAGACAAAACACTAGGAGGACAAACCACAAACAGAGAGTCTGACACACAGCTGTAGCTCCATAGACTCTATGGGATAAAGTCGGTGCCCTGTAAAGGTGTTTTACACCTCTCAACGTTGATATGACTTATTTCCTGCTTTGGTACCTTTTACTGTATTACTAGATGCAAAAGTATCTCTTTACATGGACAGTTACAAGTGCAACCTTGTGATCAAATGATGCAAAATGTATGTGTATTCTTCTAAATGGGTCACTGACCACATACCAAGTTTTGTTTTGATACATCCAAGCTTTATTAACCAGCATTATAGAATGTTTTACCATAGAGTTGGGCCTGCCATAGACTCCAATAGCATAAGAACCGTGGACATGTCCTTTACCCATAAAGACATGCATATGTACAACTAATGGAAGTCGATTTGTGGTTTGTTTTGCTTTAAATACTAAGTGGCCAAATGGAAGAATGCAAATCAGATGCTGTCAGTGACCAGGGAGACCTCAAGCACATATTCCAGGTTTGGATGCAGCCACAACCTGCTGCACTGATATACACCTTTTACATGTTACAGTACAGAACAACAAACATATGGCATTCAAAACCTGGGTATTGCAATGCAAAGTATAACCAACATATTTGTATACCAGGTGCTTGAGGAGAAGATAATGGACTTTGTGAAGAATGAGCTGAAGAGATTCAAGAAGATTCTGAGTCCAGATTACCAAGAAAACGTTGAGGGTAAAGAGCAGGATGAGAGTGATGCCAGAGAAGGGGCTCTCAAGATGACAATGTACTTCCTGAGGAACATGAAACAGAATAATATTGCTGACAAACTGCAAGAAGGTATGAAATGTTCCTTTATTTGCATTTCCTATTGGTTTGATAAATAAAATCAGAGAGCTACATTAGAGAAACAGAAAACAGCTATTTCTGGTGTCGGTGTCTTGCCTTTTATGTTATGGTTATGGGACTTTGCAGACGCCTTTGTCCAAAAGCAACACACAAATACAAAAAACAACATAATATTTAAAATATACCAGGGAACAGATTAGAATGTTGGTCAAACTATAATAAGGAGAATAGCAATAATAAACAATAGTGTCCATTCAATCAATAATATAAAACAAAACAATGACATGGTAAGACTATATTAAGGAGAATATCAATAATAAACAATAATGTCAAATTAATCAAAAGCCTAATGGAAATACAACAATATTATACAAACCCTAAGTGCATGTTGAACAGGAATGTCTTTAGACCCCTCTTAAACGACCCAGTAATGTACTATACTACTAAGTACTGTAGATATTTATTTCCATTTGCATTTAAACATCAATAAGGCACTAAAATGCATATTGGTGTAAAAGACACATTGGACATATTTTGTCTTTAGTATTAGTGGCTGGCTAACATTATTTTGTTTTATGTTTTTCTGTAGTTGAACTTCCTGTAGTGTGGCAGACTGAGCTGAAGAGAAATCTCAAGAACAAGTACCAGAGTGTGTTTGACGGAATACCCAAGCAAGGGAGCTCTGCTCTGCTGGAAAAGATCTACACAGAGGTCTATATCACAGAGGGAGGAAGTGGGAAAGTAAATGAGGAGCATGAAGTCAGGCAGATTGAGTCCATATCCAAGAGATCAGCTGGACAGGAGACACCAATCAAATGCAGAGACATCTTCAAGCCCTTACCTGGCCAAGACAAACCAATCAGAAGTGTCATCACAAAGGGAGTAGCTGGAATTGGCAAAACTGTCTCGGTTCAAAAGTACATCCTGGACTGGGCTGAGGGGAAAGAAAACCAGGATATCCTCTTCATATTTCCACTGCCTTTTCGGGAGCTCAACAGAATGAAAGACAAACAACTCTCTTTGATGGATCTTCTTCACAACTTTTTCTCAGATATTAAGCTGTTATCTTTTCCTAGCCAGGGGAAGTACAAAGTGTTGTTCATCTTTGATGGTCTGGATGAGTGTCGACTCCAACTAGACTTTCAGAAAAATGAAATTTTGACTAAAGTGACAGAGGTCACTTCATTGGATGTGCTGCTGACAAATCTCATCAAGGGGAATCTGCTTCGCTCTGCTCTCATTTGGATCACCTGTCGACCAGCAGCAGCCAATCAAATCCCTCCTGACTGTGTTGACCGGGTCACAGAAGTACAAGGGTTCAGCGACCCTCAGAAAGAGGAGTACTTCAGGAAGAGGATCAGTGAGAAGAATCTTGCCAGCAAAGTTATCACTCACATAGAGACATCAAGAAGCCTCCACATTATGTGCCACATACCAGTGTTTTGCTGGATTGCTGCTAATGTTATTGAATTCCTTCTCAAGACTGAAGGAGGTAAGCAGGTTCCAAAGACTTTGACAGAGATGTACACTTATTTCCTTGTTTTTCAAACCAAGCAGAGGAGTCTGAAGTTTGAAGGAGTTTATGACACAGATCCACAGTGGAACCAGGCTAGTCTCCTTGCTCTTGGAAAGTTGGCCTACGAACAGCTGAAGAAGGGCAACCTGATCTTTTATGAAGACGACCTGAGAGAGAGTGGTATTGATGTCAGAGAGGCAGCAGTACACTGTGGCATCTGCACACAGATCTTTCAGGAAGAGTCAGGCCTTCATCAGGAAAAGTTGTACTGCTTTGTGCATCTGAGCATCCAGGAGTACCTTGCAGCTTTGTACGTGATCCTGATGTTAATAACTGAGGGGAAAGATCTCATGTCCCCACAGCAACCCCCCAGAAAAGTGTTTCAGCTTCTGAAATGGCAAACAACGGGCAAACCCATGACCACCTTACAAAAGAGTGCTGTGGACAAAGCATTGGAACATGAAGATGGACGCTTTGATCTTTTCCTCCGTTTTCTTCTTGGCCTCTCTCTGGAATCCAACCAGAGACTCTTGAGTGGCCTGATAAAGAAAGTACAACATGAAAGCAAAGAGGAAATAGTCAGCTACATTAAGACAAAGATCATGGAGATGCCATCATCAGAAAGAGTTATCAACCTCTTCCACTGTCTGAATGAAGTCAATGATCACTCCTTAGTGGGGGAGGTCCAGAGCTTCCTGAGTGCAGGGACACTTTCTGCAGCCAAACTCTCATCCACCCAGTGGTCAGCTCTCGTGTTTGTGCTTCTGACATCAGAAGAAAAGCTGGATGTGTTTGACTTGAAGAAGTACATCAGGTCTGATGAATGTCTCTTAAGGCTGCAGCCAGTAGTGGAGGAATCCCAAAAGGCTCTGTGAGTAGGATAGCAATAGTTATAGGCAGAAGTGTGTGTGTGTGTGTGTGTGGGGGGGTTAATAACATTTATGTTGATATTAAGTATGATACAGAGCCACAACAACACTAATGTACTTATGGTATCAAAGTCCTCTCCAGAGAGTCTGTTAACTGGTGGAAGTTTTCCCCTTAAGGCTCAACAGTTGTGGGCTCACTGAGAGGAGCTGTGCAGGTCTGGCATCTGTCCTCACCAAAGCATCTTCAAAGCTGAAAAATCTGGACCTCAGTGCCAACAGTATTGGAGATATTGGGGTCCAAGAATTGTGTAGTGGACTGGGTGACCCACACTGTACACTGGAGACACTCAGGTAAGACATTTCAGTATCCCATAATAATCAGTTCTGTGGCTTCATTTGTGCAGTATGATGCATGTGTCCAGTGTGTGTCTGCAGTATGATGCATGTGTCCAGTGTGTGTGTGTGTGTGTGTGTGTGCAGTATGATGCATTTGTCCAGTGTGTGTGTGTGTGTGTGTGTGTGTGTGCAGTATGATGCATTTGTCCAGTGTGTGTGTGTGTGTGTGTGTGTGTGGGGGGGTCTAATCATGGTAGCAGTAATGATGTTGCAAACAGCAGTCTGGTGGGAATGGTGTGTGTGTGTGTGTGTGTGTGTGTGTGCAGTCTGGGGGAATGGGCAGTGTGTGTGTGTGTGTGCAGTCTGGTGGGAATGGGCAGTGTGTGTGTGTGTGTGTGTGTGTGTGCAGTCTGGTGGGAATGGGCAGTGTGTGTGTGTGTGTGTGTGTGGTGGGAATGGGCAGTGTG
>NC_063212.1:25812273-25819773 GCF_017589495.1 Alosa alosa | reverse complement strand
GCAGACCATTACAGACAAGGCCTGGCACAGTCACTCACTTACACACTCAACTAACCATTACACACTCCATACACACTCCAATACACACTCCATACTGTACACACTCCATACACACAGTGTAATGTTGTGTACTGTATGTCCAACATGTCCAGAACACATGAGGTCATAACTGCTGCCCTCTTTGGTCTGTGTGTCCTTCAGCTGATCTGATGAAGTGTTTCCTTCTTTCTCCTACAGCCTGCAGTACTGCAGTATAACAGATGAAGGTTTCAGAGCTTTAGCATCAGCACTGAGATCAAACTCATCAGCCCTCAGAGAGCTCTATCTGGGGGGAATCAGTCTGGACCCTCAGCACAGCAGCTGCTCTCTGAACTGAAGAAACATCCAAACTGTAAACATCTACAAATATATGACTAATGAATTCATCCTGTTGTGTTCCACCTGAAACATGTTTTCACACTGTGCAGAGTTAAGTGTTTCAGCACATTCATATTTGAAGTAATATGTTTTAAAGTGACTTATGTAAATACAATTGTAAGAAATATTGTGTAATGGATGTTTTCAATATAAAACATGGTGATTCTTTAAGGTATGTGTTAAGCATTATTAATCATTTATTAGGCCTGTATTCACCAATTGAGTATTCTTTAGTAGACTCTTTATTCTTGGTATTACCTTCATAACAAACTAGTATGTCTTGATCTAAACTTATTGCTATATGATAAGTATCAAAACAGTGTGTTTATAGCCTCTTAACAATGTTAGGCTAACAATCCAATCTTTTCTCATCTGTTGTTCCTCGTTGGTGGAACACACTGCCAGTTCCTACAAGGGCAGGGACATCCCTCTCCATTTTCAAAAAACTTCTGAAGACCCAGCTCTTTAGAGAACATATCCTCTCATAGCACCACTTACAACAAGTCTTGCTGATCCTAGCACTTACCAGCCGTCTTGAACTGTGACTCAACTGTTAAAAACAGCACTCACTGATGCACTTATTCTTACTGTACTCTACCGTTTTTAAATTGTCCTAAAATTGTTGAGAGAATTGCTTTAAAACTTAACTGTTACCATGTTGTTAGTCGCTTTGGTTAAAAATGCGTCAGCCAAATGTAATGTAATGTAATAACAGCAGAATAGTTGTAGAATAAGTATTCATATGGCCAAACTTCAGCACAATGTGTCACTTCCCAGGATGCTGTGCCACACAGCTCTGTACAACTGGGAGATGGGCTCCCTGTTCTAAAGTGAGAACTGTCTCCATGGCAGCAAGCACATGAGCATCAGTAATACGGTGGTGGTGGAGATCCCCGGGCTGTGTGTGGGGTTGCCCACGGTGATCTGGGCGCTGCGGGCGCAGGGTGCCCACCAACGGGACAGAGGCTGGGTGATGCCCTCCATCCTGGACCCGCTGCTTACACACACACTCACACACACACACACACACACACACACACACACACACACATGAACTCAAGCCCACAAACTCACACACACAATCTAATGCACAACACTCTAATTGGCATGGTTTTATTTTTATGTATATTGAGCTCAATGCAAATCAAACCAGCTAATAGACTAACTGAAGTATACTGCCCTCCTAATGGTGTGCATAACCAAAATTAGACAGCCAGCCAAACTCCCTGAATGATAACGCGAGAGTCAGGATGTAGCGTCTCAAGCTCCAAGTTTACTGAAGACTCTTTGTTGTCAGACAAGGTGTAAAACTGAAATAATACAGAGATAAAGCCGAATTAATTTCTTATATATTTTATATATTACTAAAGAATGAATATTGAGCCAAACTTACATGAATTATAATGTAATGATCTGAGCCTAGCTGTTCATGACTGTGCTCCCATAATGCTGTTCGGTTGATGTGTTATGTTGAATGTTAATGTTAACCATGCAAGTTACCAATGTTGTGCGTCCTGACTGTCGTGTTTATGTTTATAGTTGATAACAGTGTTCATAACCGGGTCTAACTATTGTGTGTTGTAGATACAGCCTCACATAGATGTTTAGTGCTGGAGCATAAGGGCCAGGTCT
Source organism: Alosa alosa (assembly GCF_017589495.1). Lineage (NCBI taxonomy): Eukaryota > Metazoa > Chordata > Actinopteri > Clupeiformes > Clupeidae > Alosa > Alosa alosa. The sequence continues at coordinate 25,817,724 of NC_063212.1, read as the reverse complement.
GGCCCGGCATTATGCGTTTGTGTGTTTTGGTGCGTAACCAATAAAAGCCATTCTAAGACAACTGTGCAGTTTGTTACATTGGTGTCAGAAGTGGGATGCCGACCCCTACTGGACGGGAGGAGAAAGCTGCGACTGATGCCCTGGCGATGATGAGTTTCCTGCCAAGACGGCTCTTCGACAGCGCGCTCGCCCATGGCCACCTGCTGGGCCCAGCAGACGGAGCCAGCCTGCAGCGGGACCGTGACGGAAGAGACCCGCCCCCGGCCACAGGAGGAAACGAACCGGGCTGATGGCAGCATCCCGCCACTTGAACCCGCTCCACACGGGAGCGATGGAAACCGGCCGGTCCCGGCCCGGCGGCGGCAGAAGGCAATGGTGCCCCCCAGCGCAAAAGTTGCAATGGGCCACTGCAGTTGCCCCAGCAATGGTGTAAAGTTGCCCCACTGCAATGGTGCCCCAGCGTAAGTTGCCCCCAATGGAGCCCCAGCGTAAAGTTGCCCCACTGCAATGGCCCCAGTAAGTTGGCGAAAGGCCACTGGCGACATACCTGGTACAGGTCCGGCTGGCAGCCGAGCTGAATGGCTGGTCGGCGAAGAGAACGGGCGTACAGGTGGCGTTGGCTCTGGAGGGGGACGTGCTACAAGTATTAGAAGACCTGCCACCGGCGGAGCAAGTAAGCTGGACCGCAATCGAAGCAGCTCTGCAACGACGATTCGGCCAGAGAATCTTCATCAGCGATGCCAGAGAACAACTTCGCCCAGACGGGCGCACAAGGACCGAGAGACTGGGCAAGTTCGCGGGCTGACCTGCAGCTGTATGCCCGGCGGGGCTACCCAACGCATACAGCCAGGGTCTACATGAAGAGATGGCACTGGAAGCGCTCGCGCGCAGGCATCCACCCAGAGCGGCTAAAGAACACCTTCGCCTGAGCGCCCCCAGCTCGCTGTCCGTGGCCCTCGCGGAAGCCAAACGGGTGGAAAACATCTTCCGCACAACAGAGTCGAGACATTGCGTACGCCAGACATCGATGGAGGAAGACGGGGAGGAACTGGAGGTGACGCGGCAGACCACGGCACAGCCACCACAACGCCGCCCACGCGAGTGGAAGAGGCTGGCCAGCGGAGACGGATACCACCGGTGTGACGAGCCGGGACACATCGCATGGTACTGCCCAGCCCCGGCACCCCTCACGCTCGCGCCCAGTTACTAGAAGAAGGTGGCACGGCGGGAGGGGCTATGGATTGCATACGGCTGGGCCGGCTCGGGCAAACCAGAGGACTGTATGTGGACTGCACGCTAGACGGGACTCGGTGTCGCGCCTTGATCGATACTGGCTCCACCATCTCGCTGGTGCGCCCCAGTCTCTTACCCGGCACGCTGGTAGCCAGACCCAGAGGCTGGGAAGAGACAAAAACACGGAGAGCGAGCGGAACTGTATGGACAAAAAGTGGTGTGCGTGTGCATCAACGGTGAGACGGCGAACCGCCGGCTTTGGTTGGCTAGCATTCAGGATGATTGCATTCTCGGCCTGGACGTGCTAGAGAAATGGGGGGCTGTGGTGGACATTTCCTGGTTCACACTACTTGGGGACGAGCAGCGCAGTGTTGCACACGACGGGGAAAACAGAGCATGAAGTGCGGAGAGCTGGCGCGACGAGGAACTCTCCAACTCGCTCCACACAAGTCCCGAGGAAGTTTAACTTCGCAAAAGAGTACTCGCCATCCCAGACTCCGCCCTCCCCACACAAGCCCAGAAACTCAAGCCCTTGAAAAAAAAAACAGGTCTCATCCAGGTCCGCTCGCTGAGTCTCCGCCCCTCCCCACAAAAGCCCGCGAAACTCAAGCCCGTGAAAACAACAGGTCTCATCCAGGTCCGCTCGCTGAGGCCGCCACTGCTCAGCTCACGCGGGAGGAGCCAAGAGAGCGGGTTGAGCAAACACCATTCTCCGCTCAGAGAGCGCGGCCCTCTGTAGAGACAAAGCAAGCCGTAAATGAACTCTGCACTCGTAGCTGTGAGGGGCTGAGTGAAGCACAGGGTAGCCAGGTGCGGAGACTACTAGCAGCGCATAACCGACATCTTCGCCGCCAAGAGATGAGGACTGCACCGAACGAGCCTGGTCCAACACGACATCGACACCGAAATGCCCGCCCATGCGACTTCAGCCTCATCGCCACCGCTCGCCAAACGACAAGCAGCTGAAGAAAAGATCAAGGAAATGGCCGCGGCAGGAGTGATAGAGCCAAGCAGTAGTCCCTGGGCTGCGCCGGCTGTACTCGTCCGGAAGAAGGACGGCTCGTGGCGGTTCTGTGTTGACTACAGGCGCCTCAACCAGGTAACCCGGAAAGACCCCTACCCGCTCCCCCGCATTGACGATGCGCTGGACAGCATTGCCGGCTCCTGCTGGTTTAGCTCGCTGGACTTACGCAGTGGCTACTGGCAGATTGAGTTAGCCCCGGAAGCTCGGCCGAAGACAGCGTTTACCATCGGGCAAGGGCTGTGGCAGTTCCGGGTACTTCCGTTCGGCCTATGCAACGGGCCAGCTAACTTTGAGCGGCTGATGGAGCGTGTCCTGGCGGGCATTCCACGAACATGCTGCGTGGTTTACCTGGACGACATCCTGTGTCATGCAACAGACTTCACCGGTGCCATAGGAAATCTGGAGAAGGTGTTCGACGCCATACGAGGAGCTGGGCTCGAAAAAGTGCCACCTGTTCCGGAGGCAAACCGGGTTCCTGGGCCATGTCGTGGGGGCTGCCGGAGTGGCCACCGACCCAGCTAAGGTGGAGACGGTGAGACGTTGGCCTGTTCCACGCGACGGTGCTGAGCTGCGGAGCTTCCTGGGCCTGGCATCATATTAGCGGTGCTTCATTCGGGACTTTGCTACAGTCGCCAGCCCGCTGCATCGATTGACGCACAAAGGCCAGCTCTTCGAGTGGACACAAGAGTGCGACGCGGCATTCCGGCGGCTGCGGAGGGCGCTATGCGAGGCCCCGGTGCTCGCCTTCCCTGACCCTCGACTGCCGTTTATCCTGGACACCGACGCCAGCGACGTGGGCGTCGGCGCCGTCCTCTCACAAGCAGGCGAGCAGGGCGAGCAAGTGGTCGCATACTTCAGCCGCCACTGGACCGAAGCGGAGAAGAATTACTGCGTGACACGCAGAGAACTGTTGGCTGTGGTGGTGGCAGTGCGCCATTTTCGAACCTACTCACGACAAACGGTTCCTGCTGAGAACGGACCACGCGTCGCTCACCTGGCTGCTGAACTTCAAAGAACCAGAGGGCCAGCTGGCTCGCTGGTTGAAGGCGCTCCAGGACTACGACATGGAGATTCGACACCGGGCGGGTCGCCTTCACGGCAACGCAACGCCAAGTCCAGGCGTCCGTGTGCAGCAGACCAGTGCCAACACTGCCACCGGAGGGAGGAGAGGAGCCTGGCCGCGGCTCAACCGGAGCCCGCTCGTCGGCTACAGGCTGGATCACCGCTGGCAGAGAGAGAGAGGGTCGCTGTTTTCAACGCTAGCCAGCGTCGCGCCAACGAGAGGGTCAACGCTCACCAACAGCACGCCATTGAGTGAGGCAATGCTCGCCAGCGCCGCGCCATCAAGAGAGCCACCGCTCGCCAGCTTCACGCCAGCGAGAGTGAACGCTCGCCAACAGCACCCCGAGGTCGTCTCGCCGCCTTCCGCTATCAGCTACAGTGATCGAGAGACCGGAGACAATGCACCGTGACCCAACGCCACTTTGCACAGCACTGGCAGCGGCAGCTGGGGCGGTGGGCGTGATGTCGAGGAGGAGATCCAATGAAGACGCCATGCTTTCGCCGAGTGTGGTCATGGATCGGGGTCAGCGACCGCCATGGACTGGCGTATCAGCTTTTCGATCCAGAGACCAAAGCGATTTATTCACAGTGGCGGGGAATAGTAGCACGTCAAGGACTGTTGTATAGACACTGGCGAAGCTCCCGATAGGCAATCTGACATTTTCCAGTTGCTGGTTCCTGCTGGATTACGAGTCTGTGTGCTGGAACATGCATGGGGGGGCAGTGGACTCTTTCGGCATTGCAAAGACTCTTCGTCGGGCTGAGAGGCCACTTCTATTGGCCGGGATGCAGGCTGGACGTTGAACTGCATGTTCAACTCGCTGTAGCAATACGCAGTCGGGGCTCCCCATGGGCAGGGTAGCCGTCGATGTCATGGGCCCACTGCCAGTCACAGAGAAAATCGCGTGCTTTCGTGGCCATGGACTATTTCACTAAGTGGCGGGGCGTATCGCGGTGCCAGATCAGAGCCCCACACGACAGCGGACAGACTGGTCACTGAGATGTTCTGCCGGTTTGGGGCACCGGAAGAGCTCCACAGCGACCAAGGGCGGAATTTCGAGGCAGAGGTGTTTGCTGAGGTTTGCCAGCGCATGGGCATCCGGAAAACGAGAACGACACCTCTGCATCCACAAAGCGACGGGCTGGTGGAGCGGTTTAATCGGACTCTAGCAGTGCAGCTGGCCATATTGGCCGACCGCCGACAAAAGGACTGGGACTTACACTTGCCCCTGGTGCTCTGGGCATATCGCACAGCGGTGCAAGAGTCAACGAAATGCACACCGGCAGCTCTGATGTTCGGGCGAGAGCTACGCACGCCAGTGGACTTTGTGTTCGGTTCGCCTCCGGAAGTGGAGATTGGAGGTAAGCCAGGGCTGGAATACTACAAGCAGCTACGCGAGAGACTGAAAGGAGTACACGAGTTGGCCAGGCAGGCCATGAGTGAAGCTGATATACGTCAAAAGCGTGCTTATGATACGCGCTGTCGCGGCCAGGAGTTCCAGCCCGGCGATAAAGTTTGGGTGTACTGCCCGGAGAGAAAGAAAGGCATTTCCCCGAAACTCATTAGCCAGTGTGTCGGACCGTGCGATGTCTTAGAGAAGCTGTCTGATGTGGTCTATCGTGTGAGACTGATTAAGCGTCGGAGAGTTGTGGCTCTCCACCGTGATCGACTGGCCCCTTGCTTGCCCGATGCTTTCTATGGCTCAAAACAAACAGATGGTGACGGATGAGAAGACCGCTCCATGATCTGCTGACCTCTTTATTAACTGGCAGGAACATGTGTTAAACTACCTCCTGTTTGCTTTTTCCCTAAATTTTAACTTCCTGCTGCAATACCACATTTGACCACAATACCAAACAGGGGGGGCGCTAGAACGCCCAAACTTCAAAACTGCCCTGGAGGCAGAACACTCCCCGCCTGGCGTCTGTGATGCCACTAACATTTATACTATCTACACGCTTAGTCCTCTTTGGGAAGAAGAATAATTGCAGAGACTGGTCTCAGGAATGTCTTTTGGTATCCCTTGCGCCTGTAGTTCACGCCTCGACCTTCCTCACCTTTCCATCCTGGCTTGGGTGGAGTCATGTCACGCCGATGCCGAGGCCCTTTCGTTTCTTGCAGCTTAAACATC
>NC_063212.1:25786461-25811773 GCF_017589495.1 Alosa alosa | reverse complement strand
CAAGGTCAGTGAGGATAAAAATCGTACATTTTGTGCAAACTTCAAAAGAAAACTGCACTTCAGTCAGTTACATCCCACAGCAAAACCCGAAACGGGTACATTGAACTGAAGCACCCGGCTAGCCTTCCAAGGTATGTGTGCAAGCCAAAAAAATCAAAAGACAGTCAAGACAGATCCTCCACTCCAGATCCAAATGAACTGTGTTCTATATGGGCTGTGGCTAGTTGGGTTTCCCATGCTGCCTTGGTGCACAATTTTATTCACGTCTAGGCAGCCTGGATTCCATGGACTTCATTTTCACCTCATCAAAGGAACCAATCACAGAACGGAGGAGGGACAGCAAGACGATGTCGACACACTGATGCAAATAATTTTATATGACCGTTTCTTGCCCCAGACTAGATGGAGGCTTAGCCACATTTACATTGAGAGAGTATTCTCTTTCTTCCTTTGATCTATTCAATGCAGATGTAGGTGTGAAATGCTCCCCACTGGCTGGGCACCATGTGCTCCTACCATCTGTCCACAATCTCCTCTGTTCTGTCTTTGGGTTAGACAAAGACCTTAGGGTTAACTTTAGCTGAATCAGGGGCGGAGCTTGAGGGGGTGTGGGAGGTGCGGCACGCCCCCGGCCCGGGGCCCGCAGGGGTAAGGTGTGACTCGAGGGCGCCCCTCCCCCACCTCCGGGTAAGGTGGAACGGGCCTCTCCCACCGCACAAGGCCGGAGGAGCTAAGATCATGCAAACGTTTTCTTTTCAATCATTTTCATCAGAGTGGGACGTATTATAGGTTGCCCCAGTCAGGACGAGTTATGACTCACGGTTGCTGAAAAGTTTTGAAATTCACTTTGATGATTTAGTAGGTGTAAAATATTGAATAAAATGTTCTGCTGTATGACTGGCTTTATTTTTAACTCTCATATTGAACTTTACGACGTTCAAATTTACAAAATTGGATGGATCAACGATATTGTCTCCTACAGGTGTCGATGAGAGAACACTTACACTTACATGATTTTTGGTTTCGATTTTCTAATTGGAGTAAGTCTTTGTGACAACACGTCATGATACATTTGATAATGTTTGATCATTGTTTTGGTATGAAACATCTTTACGTTGCCTAATGAATGCACTCTAGAAAGTGAAAGTAGCCTAACCTAGGCCTATGTGTGTCAGTGTCTGAGTCTTGCACGTCTGCAATTGATTACGTTCCTCAAATGGAGAACACATCAATCCCATGGTATTTTTGCCCTAAAATGCATGAAACATGCAAGTTCAAAATCCCGCCAGTACGTTACATCTCCGTTTCATATTTGCCTAGACTACTAGCCTACAATAAATGAATTGAACGAACTCAACTGACAACAGGTATATTGAATTGGTCATTGAGACTACAGACTACAGAATACAGTACAACAAACGTTCTGTCTTTCTGAAGTTTATTTTTGTATTCCGGTACAGTAGCCTAATTGCCTAATGTCTTGACAATAGTTTTCTTACCGGCTTGTTGTTTAAACTGACTGGCGCGCCTGAACTTTCCTGCCAGGTTTATGGCGTAAACCGCTACATCTCGGCTCTGGCATTGCCTCAAACTCATTGTGTGGGAAATCAGATTATCTGTCAATATTGGGCTTTGAAAGTAAGGGATATTTGCTCAGTAATAGTAGGCCTAGGTTACATTTTGTAACATTTATAGAGAAACCGAGGGGAAAGTTAAATTAGAAATCGTTGGAAATTGAAAACACATACAAAAAAAGATTCGGGGCTTGAGCTGAAGCCACCCCTTGTCGCCAATGCAACCACCCAGCAGTAACTTCTGCATTCAGTGAGATTTGCACTGCCCTCATTTTATTTTGACTCTTCCCGTCACCGTTGCAACCTCTGAGCGCTTATTCTCCAAGTTAAAGACCATTAGAAACCACTTGAGGAGCACAGTGGGACAGGAGAGACTGAGTGGACCATGTTGTCCATAGAGAATGAAAGAGCAAAGAAAATGGACATAGGCCTGCCTACACAGAGCATCGTGGATGAGTTCGCGGAGCGCAACAATTATTGTTGTTATTCGGGGTCATGTAACCTAATGTTTTTGTTGTTCTCTTTGGTTACACTTCATGTACGCTCGATGAACTTCAAAATTACATAGTTGTTCGTGGGCTGACGCTTTGTAAGACCCACTGTTGCGGCATGTGTAGCCTATGTAAAATTATGTTATGAAGAGTTTAATAAAGGGCCCGGTCATGTGCCCCGCCCCCGGCTCTGACTTGTTCCGCCACTGAGCTGAATTATATTATTGTGTTATTAACTGTAAATGTATTCATGTTTGGTATCATTTTTATAGTCTCAGTACAAGGAGTACAATGAATTAAGTGTAAGAATGATTAGAACATCCTGTATAACATTTCTACCTGAGGAGCCTTCCTAATATGTTAATGTCAAGTAGGTGTGTGTAGGTGTGTGTAGGTGTGTCTGACGGAAACGGCGGGAAGAGAAAGCCAATCAGAGGACGTTAAAACCTATGATCACCACGCGGAACCACACCCTTGCAAATTGAGCATAAAAGGCCAGCCTCTTCGGTAGTTTTTAGAAGAGAATACTGAGATACTGGTGAAATCCATAATGGGGTGACACAAACATGTACTTTTTCTCTTTGAGGGGCACTTGCCCCTCATTGAAAAGAATAAATGCCTGATCCTGATCTTGCATCGTCCCTGATTGAGTCTTAAGAGAAATATGGTAGTAAAAAATATACTATCAGTTATGGAGGTTCCACCGAGATTAAAATTTTGGATTTAAATTGGATTCAAATTTTGCTGAGAGATCTTCAACATTGTGTTTGACCGCACACTCTTAGGTAAGGTAATTGATATTTTCTGGTGGTGAGATATTAGGGGAGTTGTCCTAAATAGTTCTTTTGTCAGACTATCGGTTCCAGCAGGGAGCTCTGTTGGGTGTAGTAACAAGCTTGTTTTGTTCCTGTAAATGGCCCCCGTAATTATTATTGAAAATACTTTTCGCCTCTATGAGACTATAGTTCTGAAATAGCCATGTATGTTTTAGACAGAAACATATTCGGTCCTATGGACACAATCTGAGCTTATCGGATTAAGCTTTCAGGGTAGCCGGGTCTTGGCCATTCCCCACTTTACGGCTACATTTGGGGACTGCTTGCCTAAGAATCTCTCACCTGAAAATGAAATTGCATAAGAGTGTTGCTGGTCATAACAGATGTATGAAACCATCTTTAGATTACGAACTAAGATCACAGTTTGAAGTAGCCTATAAAGATGTTGAACTGAAAGCATAATATTAATAGTTACGTCGAATGACATTTTCCAATCGCTTAAAGTAAAAGACATTGGAGGATATGATACTGTGTTCTTCAAATTGTTAAATTACAACTAGTTTGAAATTGATTGACAATTTTTTTTTATTATGGAGACTTATGATGGATGATGAAACCAGGATTCATGTCGTAATAACCTTTTTCAAGTGTACAAACATAGCTCAAGAGAGCATGGTTAAGCTTCTTTTAAGTATGCGCTTAGCTAACTAGCTGCCGCTTAGGGCTGCCTAGATGTCTTTGTCTATGAGCTAACATGAGCACATGATGAAAAGGCTTGACTAAACTTCTTTGTTTTTTTAAGCAGGGAAAATCTTCCTGCAGCCTTTAAAGTTGTCCTCCAGCTCCATGGAGCTGTGTGTGTCCTTGTGTGTCCAGTATGAATGAATGTGTGTGTGGGCGGCCCTGTGTGTGTGAATTTTTTTAAAATCTTTTACTTCTTTATATAATATGTGTTTGTTTCCATTTTTTGTTTTCAAGTCCTTCTGTTTTGAAATGTATGGGTAAGGAATTGTTGAAAGTTTATAATCTTATCAGGATCAAGGACTTCGTATCAAGTAGTTTTTTTCTTTTCCTGTAACTTTTATTTCCCAGCTGAAATGGATTGCTGTTTAAGATGTTTTAGGCCTACTTGATGAGATACAATTTATTAAGTCTGATCGACTGATTCCTATTTTTTTTTTCTTTAGAAACAACATTTATTTTGTCTTGCCTTTAAGTTTCACCCAACTATGAAACAGGATTATCTGAACTGTTGAATGTTGAAATTATGTTCTCTTTGTTTCTTGGGTCAAAAGTTTTCAAACATTTGCTAACTTATCTCACCGCCTTTGTTTTGTTTTATCGCCACTGTATCCTATACCCAACCCCCCAGCCTCTCCCCCATGGACACAAATGAGCTTCACTGGGGAGATGTATGAATCTATATGAGGAGTGTTAATGGCAGACCATTGTTGATTTCAACTATTTATCTTTCATTTATTTATTTTGTCTGTTGAGGGACACCTTTTTGGGGTTTAACATGTTAAGACAGATTTTTTTTATTTTTGCTTGTATACCAATGGGAAATGTTTGCTACATGTTTACTTTTGTTTGATGTGGGCAAATGTTCAGTTGAGTGGATTCATACTCGACGTGTTGCCAGAACACCAACCGTATGGACCCCAGAGCGATAGCACAAAATCAATACGCCTTACAAGGCTTAAAACGCAGAAAGGCTAGATTCAGCGCTAGCTATCAAGGTAATCTCTGATCTAGAAAAATATGATTAGACAAATTAGGGAAAGAAACTGACCAGGAATTGAATCGTAATGTTAAAACCAATGACCTGGCGTGCTTGTGGGGGGTAAGAGGGTTAAGGCTGCCAGTCTTATGACGCCATTTTCTATATTTTTGATATGTTGCTGAGTATATCATAAAACAGCAAAAGAAAAGTGATTGATAATGACTGACTGACTATTATTGTGTTACATGCTTCAAATGTAAAGCCCTTTGAGCTGCATTCTGTGTATGAAAGGTGCTATACAAATAAATTTGTATTATTATTATTATTATTATTATTATTATTATTATTATTATTATTATTGCAACCTACTCTTGAATTAAGTTCACCTGAAAGTTGGAAGTGAATGAATGTGTTGAAGCAGATGTTGAACAATGTGCAGGATTACTAAACCAGATCACCCTGACCTCAGAAATAGTTGATGATTATTGAATGTGAATAAAAGAATGGAAAAAGAACCATAACTGCAAACAATGACCTCATAATAAATAATAAAGTGCGATGAATGAAATGTATCATTACAAGTATTTTTTTAGTAGCCTGACCTTGAAAAGTCTAGGGAATTATGCATGTAAAGAATTGTATGTCTCAAACTGTGAAATGGGTGTAATGGGTGAAAAGTGCCTTAAACTGTTTAAATGAATGTATTCAGATTGCATTGTGTGAAGAGTTAATGCCATAAGTGTTTGTAACCTGTAAGAATGTAACCGATTCTCTTGATGACTGTAAAAGTGTATGTTGCTAAATGTAATGTGTCACATGGTTATAATTGCCATTGAATGTAAACTGTTTGTGTAACCTCTGGAAACTATCTGTAAACCTGAATGTAATGTATCATCTCCGAAATGTAACCCGAGAAGTATGTTAATGCGTGTCATCTTAAATTGTTGGTTAAGATCAGTAACTTCTAGAATGTATTAGCTATCGTGGAGAATTTTCCCAGCTACCGCGGAGAATTTTCCCAGCTACCGCGGAGAATATTCCCAGCCATCGTGGGAACTTCTAGAAGGTTCTAAACTGTCGCGGGAAAATAGGATCGATTTGTCTCAGGAATGTGTGGGGAGGGCAAGTCCACCTAGTATAAATAGGGGCCGAACCCAAACGATCTCGGCTGCTTCTTCTCTTTTCTTCTACTGCTACTTGCTTTTTGCTGTTACGCTTTGATTGTTAGGATGCGTTGTCCGCATTTCTGAGAAGCAAAGTGTTGGAACTTTGTGCCAGGCTGAAGCCGCGGACCGTAACTCCTCAAGACCACCTGTTGCCGGGATCGCGACTGCTAATTCACAGTGAGAAACTGCAGAACGATAATCAGCGGATTTTTTCCCTTTTGAGGACTTACTTTTTTTTCCTTATATACCCTTTTTTCTCCATTTGTGGATTACTATTGTATTCTCTTCTCCATCTGTGGATTACTATTTTATTGTACTCTCTTTTGTGGATTTACTCTTTTTATATTTTCTATAACATTGTAACCTGCAAGTGGATATTACGCTGCATTTTGTTAACATCCCCAAAGTGCTGAAAAGTAAAGAACTCATTTAACCCTTGGCATCCAATTCTTCAAGCAGTATTTTTGTCTTTTCTTGGTTTTCTACGAATTCCAGCAGGAGGGTAAGATAACTGGTTTCTTCTGTGGTTATTCATCTGCTCTGTCTAAGACTTGGGTTAGTTGGACTAATAAAATCTCCATCCTTATAAAACCTGAGCAAGAAGTAGCCTATAACCTGTGTCTCTAGATAAATTCTAGGGTCAAACATCTTCGCATCGCTAGCCAACTGTTCGAGACCTGTATGAAGTCGCCCTTATTTCATAAACATCTCAATAAATCCACCACGGAAGCCTGATCCACTTCCAAGGGGATATTTAAAACAGGAGTAATTGGTTATCTGCGCCGCAGAGGGAAGACGTATGACTTCGCCTTTCGACAGTAGGTCCCTACTATCTACAACAACCTCAAGGGGGTATTGTGGGTCTTAACTGCCTAGGCCTGGGGTTACGCCTGAGAAACGGCTGACGTTGACTAGGTTCTGGGGGTTACCTGCAGGGGGCAGCACAACACACACAACTTGAGTTCTTTATGTTTAAAATTACCTTTTATTTGTTTTAGTTTTGTATTTTCTTTTTCTTCATTCATGTTGGGATCAGAATTTGTTATAGTTAAGAAACTATAAAAAGGGGAGATAGATGGTATTGACTTGAAACACTTTCTTCTCTAAGTTTACTGGTTTTATTGCTCAAATTGTCATTTTTTTGTTTTGTTTTACTGACCCTCACTTCTAATGCAAAATCTCTTTTAAAGAAAGGGATACCCTACCCACGTGAGTCTGCTTCTCTTCACTCCTCTGCTTCTCTTCACTCCTCTGCTTCTCTTCACTCCTCTGCTTCTCTTCACTCCTCTCTGTTGCTCTTCACTCCTCTGCTTCTCTTCACTCCTCTGCTTCTCTTCACTCCTCTGCTTCTCTTCACTCCTCTGCTTCTCTTCACTCCTCTGCTTCTCTTCACTCCTCTGCTTCTCTTCACTCCTCTGCTTCTCTTCACTCCTCTGCTTCTCTTTTACTTCTCTTTGCTTCTCTTTGCTTTCTGTCTGTGGATTTTTCTTTTAAACATCTAAACTTAACCAAAAGTTTATTTATTTTCTTTATATTGGCCTTTTGCCAATAGATGCAAACCTATTCATGAATTGTTTTATTTGCTGTTGATCCGATGCAAATGTTTAGTAACTGTTTGGAGGTAAATAGCCCTGCTATGTTAGAAGACCCATAGGGTCTCCCATAGACTGTCTCCAATTGAGAAACTGAAAACATTAGCATACTTTTGTTGACTTTGTGAAACTGCAAGACACTACTTGACTCTGTAAGTTTATGTTGCTTTAAAGCACCTAGGCTGTACAGATGCTGGTAGTAACCACACACACACACACACACACCTCCACATACCCAGAACCATGGGAGATAGGGCCTCTGTGCTGCCTCCCCACGTCTGTGGAATGCCCCCCCCAGAACCATGGGAGACACCTTGAGGGCACCACAATCCACTGACTGTTTTAAAAAGGTCTTAAGACATTTCTTTTTAGCAAAGCTGTTGGTCCCCTTTAGAGGTTTTTTTAAAACCTTTTCTTTTTCTTTTTCCTTAAACTGCTCATCTTTTTGTTTTGAACCTGTAGCACTTTGAGATCTATGATGAAAAGTGCATTATAAATAAAATGTATTATTATATTATTATTTAGTTTACCATCTGGGCCTGTTGATGTATGCAGTGCAGCATAAAACAAGAGCTTCTCAGAGGGTACCCTAAAGTGCCTGTGTACAACTGAGGCATTGGCTGGCACATCACATAAACTGTGTCATATTAAGGCCAGCGGTGACTTGGACATTGTGGACCAGTCTTTCTTTCCCCTCCCCCTCGTTGGGATGTGGCCACTACAACACTCAGAATGCTTTCTTAGTTGTTCAGCCAGTGAAATAAGTTATTTAAAAAATGTCCCTTTGTGTCAGGCAGGTATATAAACAATTTCGAGGCAGAACGCAACAGACAGATTCCATGCTTTCTTGGTTGGTTCGCCACGCTAAAATATTCAGATACTTTTTTCATATTTTCAATTTTCTTTTTCAGAAAAAAAGGGGGGGCATGTATGCTCCAAAATACACAAAAGACCATTAACCAATTAACCGCCCTAACTGCTATGGTGAATCACTGCAGCACCTCCAGAATGTGACGGTAGCCTATGTAAATGATTTAGCCTGCATTCCTTGAGAAATCTATGATTACAATGTCTGTGGAGAAGTCTCCACTGTGGATATCAATCCTGAGGAAAACAACTCCACCTTCTGGTGACAAAAAAAACATGTATACAGATTTAGAAGCGAAAGTAAAAACGTCAATGCGATCGGAATACCAGGAAGGAAGACGAAGGGGGAGCAATACGCTCAACAAGTAAAGCTTTTAATATAGCCTAGGTTATGAAACATAGTCATTGCCAGTTTGTCTACGAAGTTAGGTTGTTAATGAACCTATAACATGTAGGCTAACACATCTTATCGGGAAATGGGTGTCTGTTAGTAAGTAGCCTAGGCTATTTCCAATGGCGAACGAGACGAACTAAAGGTGGGTGTTGAGCTTCTTCTATGGATAAATCATTAGCAGTGTGTTGCACGAACTCGTTTTACAAGAGTGCACTTGATAAATGAGCTGGGACTGAACATTTACAACTTTTGTGTTTCATGACCTTGGTGTCCAGTCTTAATCATGTGCGCGTTCCACAGTAGCCTGCTGTTTGCATACGAGGAAACCATTTAGCGCACAGGTGCACAGGCTCAGCCTCCATTTTAGGCTGAATAGGCCCACAGGTAGGCTACATTGTACAGAATCTTTAAGTAAGATTATGCAAAACTACTGCACTGGTTGTCTTGATATTCGGTGGGAATATGGGCCTCAAATGATGGATGGATGATGGATTTTTTGATGATGGATTTTTTTGCTTTTTCGTCATAAGTGGCCGCTTAGATTAGATGGAACTTTGTCATTGTGCGGAGTACAGAGACAACTGAATGTAGCGTCTAACCAGTGCAGAAAAGCAGTAGACAGAGTACATTTGAAGGAATGATTTAGGTCAGTGGTTCTCAAACCACTTTTTCAAGCCCCACTTCACCCCATCCACCCAGTAAAATGGTGACAGCCAAATATCTTTTTGGTTCCAAGTTACATTTCCCGTCTCGGTCCGCTGTATTGGATGTTATTTTAATTCATATGTTGGTCTGTTTATGACTCTTATGTTTGTGTGTGGCTGTTTTGTTTTGAATCTATGATATTCCTTATATCATAAAAGAAAGGCATAATTAAAGATAGGCACAATCTTTTTTTATTTATTATTATTATTTCCTCCTGTTCCTGGCGCCCCACCTGTCATGTCTCTATTCCCCACTAGTGGGGCCCGCGCAGCACTTTGAGAACCACTGGGCTAGTGCAATGTGAACAGTATAACACATAGTGCAGTATAAACAGTATAGACAGACAGCTAAGTATGGCTAAGTAGCCTACAGTAAGGACATTTGCAGTATATTAACAGTAGCATTATAAGAGCAGTTTAAATATGGCTATGTGCAGTATATTAACAGTAGCATTATAAGAGCAGTTTAAATATGGCTATGTGCAGTATATTAACAGTAGCATTATAAGAGCAGTATAAATATGGCATACAAACATATATATATCTCTTAAATCTAGATATGCATACACAAACACATATATATCTAAACCCTAATGCCAAAGAGTTGTATGTTAGAAAGATAATGTGAGAACAGCAGCATTGTGGCAAATGTTTGTACATATTCTGATTCTTTGTTTTCATTGTAGCTTGTCATGATCAGATTCATCTGGGTGCTCTGAGGAGTGGCTGAAACATGGAAAAACAAGTCAACACAAAACAGGAAGACGGACTAAAGAGGCAAGGGTAGCTACTGAGCACATGATCTAGTTGCATATCTGTTCTTTGCTAACCATCTTTCCAATAGTTTAAAAGTGTTGCTATCATCACATGTGAGATGAGTTGCTGTGTAACATTCTTTATTACACGGCCCTTCATAATGCTGCAGAATGCTCCATTCACTTGAATGGGCCTTCCCAACGTTCAGTGGTCTGCTAATTCTCGATAACAGACCGTTGCTAAGTATAACAGGCCGCCGTCAAGGAAAATAGGTTTTGTGCTTCTATTTCACGTCTCTACAACACGTCTATAGATATCCCTACAACACGTCTAGAGATATCCCTACAACACGTCTAGAGATATCCCTACAACACGTCTATAGATATCCCTACAACACGTCTAGAGATATCCCTACAACACGTCTAGAGATATCCCTACAACACGTCTAGAGATATCCCTACAACACGTCTATAGGAAATGATTGTTGGTTTTCATACCACAGCTCATTCCATCATGAGAGGCCTCCATCACCTGCGCCCACTTGTGTGTCCATGAAGAGTGACGAGTCAGAGGGTCGTGACATAAACTTCAAACATGATGAGGGCACAGATCGATCAAGGTAAGGCCATAAAAACACTCATAGAATGAGCACTTTGGGACAGGATGGTTGATAATGTTCACAGCTTACAGTATAATGAAAACAGTTATCAATTTATCATTACACGGCTCTTCATAATGCTGCAGAATGCTCCATTCACTTCAATGGGCCTTCCCAACGTTCGGTGGGCTGCTAATTCTCAATAACAGACCGTTGCTAAGTATAACAGATATCACATAGGTCCCTTCAGGGCGGAACAAGACCCCTCCGCTGCGTGTCGGGGTCCGGTTCGCCCTGTCGAGACCTATTTCCCGATAATGACCGGCGTTCTATACATTATCCCTTACGCATTGCATAGCTCCTTAATACAGCTACTTTAAGAGAGAAAAAGTAAAGGCTTTTAATTGTTGTTTTGTCGTGCTTTCAGGAGAGCTGTAAATGGTTCTTGCACTTGTAAATAATAGCTTCTGTGTTTGCACAACAGATATATCAGTCATGAACATTATCACATTGCACAGCAGAACAGATATATCAGTCATGACAAAAGAAACAATATGGCAAAAGATTAATGACTTGACTTGACATGACTTGACAATATGGCAAAAGATTAAGGATATCCCTACAACATGTCTATAGGTATCCCTACAACACGTCTATAGATATCCCTACAACACGTCTATACTGTAGATACCCCTACAACATGACCATAGATATCCCTGCAACACCTCTATAGATATCCCTGCTACACCTCTATAGATATCCCTACAACACGACTATAGATATCCCTACAACACCTCTATAGATATCCTTACATTACGCCCATAGATATATCCCTACAACACGTCTATAGATATCCCTACAACACGTCTAGATATCCCTACAGCACGTCTAGAGATATCCTTACAACACGCCTATAGAGATATCCTAACAGCCTATAGATATCCTTACAACACGTCCTATAGATATATCCCTATAATACAGCACGTCTAGATATCCCTACAACACGCCTATAGCTATATCCCTATAGATATATCCCTACAACATGTCTAGATATCCCTACAACACGCCTGATGTGGTTTGTGTTTCTACAACATGTTGGCACCAAACTTAATTTCTGTCATTAAACTTAAAACAAGCTAAGCGTTTTCTCCATTGTCAAGATGAACTACCAGTATGTTCAAGCAGTGACATGTGGTTTAATGCATGGGTTAACGTGACGTGAGTCAGACAGAAGATGGGCCACTACATCTGTGTCATTCTTTTTGATGAAATGGTCTTTGCACACTTCATCCTGTCGTCTGCCCCGGCTCTAACCTCAAGTGTTTTAGCCTGTAGCCTTTACTTTTCACAAACCTTGTGAGCGTGCAAACCCAAATGCTGTGACCTCGCGCCAAATGTTTTTATTGGTTTGTTAAGTACAAACAGGCGAGTTATGAGAGATAATTTGTTCTCTTCACACAAAAAGATCTTGGAATGAGATGGCCAACTGTAGTTGCATTTAATCCACTGTCTATAATAGCCTAATTTAGAGATAACTTTTTTTTTTAACCAACTACGGACAACTTTGATCGGTTAAGGTTGATACGGTCAACCATCGGTCAAACAGTCATCGATTAACATCCCTAGTGTGTGTGTGTGTGTGTGTGTGTGTGTGTGTGTACCTGATCATGCGCTGCACAGAGCTGCTGTGGATTGTAGGTAATAGTGATGTGCGGGTTCACCTGTGACCAGTCCTATCACCAGTGAAGCCGGACGAGTCAGAAAGTGACAAAGCACAGTTCACTTTCAACATTGACATTTTCTTGCTCTTATTCTCTTTCAAAACAAACAAACACACACACACACACACTCTCTCTTTCACACACACACACTGTCACGTTTTCAGAGAGTGGGACTCAGGTTCAGATATGACAAACACCCAGAATTGACTCAGATGAGATTTATTAACAGAGACAAAAAACAGAGCTTCCACAGTCCTGAGGGTAATCCACAGGGAACACACTGGGCCAATCTTCAACAGAAAGCAGCCTTCATTCACTTGAATGGGCCTTCCCAACGTTCAGTGGTCTGCTAATTCTCGATAACAGACCGTTGCTAAGTATAACAGACCGCTGTCAAGGAAAATAGGTTTTGTGCTTCTATTTCACGTCTCTACAACACGACTATAGATATCCCTACAACGTCTATAGATATCCCTACAACACATCTATAGATATCCCTACAACAACTACAATCTATAGATATCCCTACAACACGCCTATAGATATCCCTACAACAACGCCTATAGGAAATGATTGTTGGTTTTCATACCACAGCTCATTCCATCATGAGAGGCCTCCATCACCTCAGCCCACTTGTGTGTCCATGAAGAGTGACGGTCAGAGGGTGAGGTGACATAAACTTCAAACATGATGAGGGCACAGATCGATCAAGGTAAG
Source organism: Alosa alosa (assembly GCF_017589495.1). NCBI lineage: Eukaryota > Metazoa > Chordata > Actinopteri > Clupeiformes > Clupeidae > Alosa > Alosa alosa. Next base: position 25,798,694 of record NC_063212.1, on the reverse strand, counting down.
GCCATAAAAACACTCATAGAATGAGCACTTTGGGACAGGATGGTTGATAATGTTCACAGCTTACAGTATAATGAAAACAGTTATCAATTTATCATTACACGGCTCTTCATAATGCTGCAGAATGCTCCATTCACTTCAATGGGCCTTCCCAACGTTCGTGGGCTGCTAATTCTCAATAACAGACCGTTGCTAAGTATAACAGATATCACATAGGTCCCTTCAGGGCGGGAACAAGACCCTCCGCTGCGTGTAGGGGTCCGGTTCGCCCTGTCGAGACCTATTTCCGATAATGACCGGCGTTCTATACATTATCCCTTACGCATTGCATAGCTCCTTAATACAGCTACTTTAAGAGAAAAAGTAAAGGCTTTTAATTGTTGTTTTGTCGTGCTTTCAGGAGAGCTGTAAATGGTTCTTGCACTTGTAAATAATAGCTTCTGTGTTTGCACAACAGATATATCAGTCATGAACATTATCACATTGCACAGCAGAACAGATATATCAGTCATGACAAAAGAAACAATATGGCAAAAGATTAATGACTTGACTTGACATGACTTGACAATATGGCAAAAGATTAAGGATATCCCTACAACATGTCTATAGGTATCCCTACAACACGCGTCTATAGATATCCCTACAACACGCCTCTATACTGTAGATACCCCTACAACATGACCATAGATATGCAACACCCTATAGATATCCCTGCTACACCTCTATAGATATCCCTACAACATGACTATAGATATCCCTACAACACCTCTATAGATATCCTTATCCCTAGATATATCCCTACAACACGCCTATAGATATCCCTACAACACCTCTATAGATATCCCTACAGCACGTCTTAGAGATATCCTACAACAACACGCCTATAGATATATCCCTATAACACGTCTATAGATATCCCTACAACACGTCCTATAGATATCCCTACAACATGTCTAGATATCCCTACAACACGCCTGATGTGGTTTGTGTTTCTACAACATGTTGGCACCAATATCCTTAATTTCTGTCTATAGATATCCCTGAAACAAGTCTATAGCGTTTTCTCCATTGTCCCTACGTGAACTACCAGTATGTTCAAGCAGATGACATGTGGTTTAATGCATATAGATAATCCCGTGGCGTGGAGTCAGATAGAAGATCCCTACATCTGTGTCATTCTTTTTTGATGAAATGGTCTTTGCACACTTCATCCTGTCCCTACACCCGCTCTGACCTCAAGTGTTTTAGCCTGTAGCCTTTAATTTTTCACAAACCTTGTGAAACAAGCAAACCCAAATGCTGTGACCACTGTCTAAATGCCTTTTTATATTGGTTTTTTTAGTACAAACAGGCAACTTTATGAGAGATAATTTGTTCTCTTCACACAAAAAGATCTTGGAATGAGATGGCAAACAGTTGCATTTAATCCACTGTCTATAATAGCCTAATTTAGAGATAACTTTTTTTTTTAACCAACTCACGGACAACTTTGATCGGTTAAGGTTGATGTGGGTCAACCATCGGTCAAACAGTCATCGATTAACATCCCTAGTGTGTGTGTGTGTGTGTGTGTGTGTGTACCTGATCATGCGCTGCACAGAGCTGCTGTGGATTGTAGGTAATAGTGATGTGCGGGTTCACCTGTGACCAGTCCTATCACCAGTGAAGCCGGACGAGTCAGAAAGTGACAAAGCACAGTTCACTTTCAACATTGACATTTTCTTGCTCTTATTCTCTTTCAAAACAAACAAAACACACACACACACACTCTCTCTTTCACACACACACACTGTCACGTTTTCAGAGAGTGGGACTCAGGTTCAGATATGACAAACACCCAGAATTGACTCAGATGAGATTTATTAACAGAGACAAAAAACAGAGCTTCCACAGTCCTGAGGGTAATCCACAGGGAACACACTGGGCCAATATTCAACAGAAAGCAGCCTTCAGTCACTTGAATGGGCCTTCCCAACGTTCAGTGGTCTGCTAATTTCGATAACAGACCGTTGCTAAAGTATAACAGACCGCTGTCAAGGAAAATAGGTTTTGTGCTTCTATTTCACGTCTCTACAACTATAGATACGTCTAGAGATATCACAACACGTCTATAGATATCCCTATAGATATCCCTCCCTACAACACAACACGCTAGAGATATCTAGAGATATCCCTACAACACATCTATAGATATCCTTACAACACGTCTATAGGAAATGATTGTTGGTTTTCATACCACAGCTCATTCCATCATGAGAGGCCTCCATCACCTGCGCCCACTTGTGTGTCACAGGATCGTGACATAAACTTCAAACATGATGAGGGCACAGATCGATCAAGGTAAGGCCATAAAAACACTCATAGAATGAGCACTTTGGGACAGGATGGTTGATAATGTTCACAGCTTACAGTATAATGAAAACAGTTATCAATTTATCATTACACGGCTCTTCATAATGCTGCAGAATGCTCCATTCACTTCAATGGGCCTTCCCAACGTTCGGTGGGCTGCTAATTCTCAATAACAGACCGTTGCTAAGTATAACAGATATCACATAGGTCCCTTCAGGGCGGAACAAGACCCCTCCGCTGCGTGTCGGGGTCCGGTTCGCCCTGTCGAGACCTATTTCCCGATAATGACCGGCGTTCTATACATTATCCCTTACGCATTGCATAGCTCCTTAATACAGCTACTTTAAGAGAGAAAAAGTAAAGGCTTTTAATTGTTGTTTTGTCGTGCTTTCAGGAGAGCTGTAAATGGTTCTTGCACTTGTAAATAATAGCTTCTGTGTTGCACAACAGATATATCAGTCATGAACATTATCACATTGCACAGCAGAACAGATATATCAGTCATGACAAAAAGAAACAATATGGCAAAAGATTAATGACTTGACTTGACATGACTTGACAATATGGCAAAAGATTAAGGATATCCCTACAACATGTCTATAGGTATCCCTACAACACGTCTATAGATATCCCTACAACATGTCTATAGGTATCCCTACAACCCTATAAATAACAACACCTATAGATATCCCTATACTGTAGATACCCCTCTATACCATAGATATCCCTGCAACACCTCTATAGATATCCCTACAACACCTCTATAGATATCCCTACAACACCTCTATAGATATCCTTACAACATTCCCATAGATATATCCCTACAACCGTCTATAGATATCCCTACAACCCTAGATATCCCTACAGCACGTCTATAGATATCCTTACAACATGTCTATAGATATATCCCTACAACACGTCTATAGATATCCCTACAACACGTCTATAGATATCCCTACAGCACGTCTAGATATCCTTACAACACGTCTATAGATATATCCCTATAACACGTCTATAGATATCCCTACAACATGTCTAGATATCCCTACAACACGTCTGATGTGGTTTGTGTTTCTACAACATGTTGGCACCAAACTTAATTTCTGTCATTAAACGAAACAAGCTAAGCGTTTTCTCCATTGTCAACGTGAACTACCAGTATGTTCAAGCAGTGACATGTGGTTTAATGCATGGGTTAACGTGACGTGAGTCAGACAGAAGATGGGCCACTACATCTGTGTCATTCTTTTTGATGAAATGGTCTTTGTACGCTTCATCCTGTCGTCTGCCCCGGCTCTAACCTCAAGTGTTTTAGCCTGTAGCCTTTACTTTTCACAAACCTTGTGAGCGTGCAAACCCAAATGCTGTGACCTCGCGCCAAATGTTTTTATTGGTTTGTTAAGTACAAACAGGCGAGTTATGAGAGATAATTTGTTCTCTTCACACAAAAAGATCTTGGAATGAGATGGCCAACTGTAGTTGCATTTAATCCACTGTCTATAATAGCCTAATTTAGAGAGAACTTTTTTTTTTAACCAACTATGGACAACTTTGATCGGTTAAGGTTGATACGGTCAACCATCGGTCAAACAGTCATCGATTAACATCCCTAGTGTGTGTGTGTGTGTGTGTGTGTGTGTGTGTGTGTGTGTACCTGATCATGCGCTGCACAGAGCTGCTGTGGATTGTAGGTAATAGTGATGTGCGGGTTCACCTGTGACCAGTCCTATCACCAGTGAAGCCGGACGAGTCAGAAAGTGACAAAGCACAGTTCACTTTCAACATTGACATTTTCTTGCTCTTATTCTCTTTCAAAACAAACAAACACACACACACACACTCTCTCTTTCACACACACACACTGTCACGTTTTCAGAGAGTGGGACTCAGGTTCAGATATGACAAACACCCAGAATTGACTCAGATGAGATTTATTAACAGAGACAAAAAACAGAGCTTCCACAGTCCTGAGAGTAATCCACAGGGAACACACTGGGCCAATCTTCAACAGAAAGCAGCCTTCAGAAAAAGCACAAAAAACAGTTCAGAAAGAAACAGTCGTAGAAGGCAAAACCCCAGCAGGAGAACAGGGCACAGGCAACTGGACACTCCAGAGAGGGTGCAGGTGAAACACAAAAGTCAATCCTCCTTCACGGCAGTAGGCCAGTCTTCATTCACCGGCAACAAAACACAGGCAGGCAAAAAACAGAAAAAAACTTGGCAAAAGTACTAAATCTTCAGGCAGAGAACACAGCCGATGAAAATCAGGCAGAGGTCAAAACCAGGCAGGCAAAAACTCAGTCAGGCAGGCAGGTCGCACTCGAGAACTGCTACGGGAACATTCTGACAGGGAGGCAGACTGGTAATGGGGATTTTAAAGCCAGCTGAAATTGCAATCAGATGCAGGCTGATTGAGGCTGATTGGTAGGCAGATCAGAGACACCAGTGGAAGCAGGTGAGAGGTGAGCAGGTGAGAACCAGGAGCAGCCAGAGGAAGGGCGGAGACTCAGACCGACAGCAGTGGTACACTACAGCTCCTGCAGAGGGGGACAAATAGACAAAACACTAGGAGGACAAACCACAAACAGAGAGTCTGACACACAGCTGTAGCTCCATAGACTCTATGGGATAAAGTCGGTGCCCTGTAAAGGTGTTTTACACCTCTCAACGTTGATATGACTTATTTCCTGCTTTGGTACCTTTTACTGTATTACTAGATGCAAAAGTATCTCTTTACATGGACAGTTACAAGTGCAACCTTGTGATCAAATGATGCAAAATGTATGTGTATTCTTCTAAATGGGTCACTGACCACATACCAAGTTTTGTTTTGAACACAAAAAGTAAAAATGAGGTGTTGTAATTGTAGGTATCTGTGACCTAACATAGTCAAAACTGCACCTAAATTGGAAGTGTAGGATCATTTTGACACCTTCTGAATGCACGCCAAGTTTAGGGGAATTTTGTTCATGGGGGCCCACAATAAATTAATTTATATTACTATACACCAACTGGCCTGTAGGTGGCGGAGACAGTTTTCTGTGAATATCTCGAGAACCGTAGGGCCTAGGGGGGTCCACTTTTTTGTATGTTGGTCTTAAGGGGCATGTCAACCCATCCCATTACCACTTATTTCATGTATAGCGCCACCTAGTTAAAAATTAAAAAGCAAAAAATTAGGTGTTTTCATCTCAATATCTCTGGCTGACAAGGTCAAAACTGTACCGAAATTAAAAGTGTAGGATCATTAGACACCCTCTGAATGCATGCCAAGTTTTGTGTACTTTTCGTTCATGGGGCCTTACAATAAAATAATTTATGTGTACATTTAGTGACGCACACCAACAAGGATTCCCGGGACACTGAAAGACCGGGTACACAAAACTTGGTGGGCATGTACCCCCACATGGATAGCATGGAACCGCCATTTTTCGCTTTCATCTGCAGCCCCCGCTGGACTGGACCCCGAAAGGAGGGTAGGGCAGACACAGTTCTCTGTGAATCTTTTTATGGTATGTTGGTCTCAAGGGCCCACATCAACCTGGCTCATAATCACTCATTTGTGATTTGCCCCGGTAAAAATGAAAATCAGTAGGATTAAAAGAAAGCCAAAATAAATATTCATCATCATCATCATGGCTGCATTTTCAGTATTGGTCGTTTATCGTTTGTCCACTAGATGGCGATCGCTGCAGTGAGACGATTTTTGTTGGAAGTTAAAAGTGGGTTGGAAAACAATGGACTTTTCATACAAGGACTGTAATTTACAAGTATTTAACATCTAATAAGGATAGGACGATGTTCACATGAAGTGTAATTCCCATTTCTTCTTGAAGCCTAAAATAAATCTCAGGATGTTTATCGACATGCTTGGTTTTACTGCAGGTAATGCTAATCTTGTAATATCAATAAAGGACCTAGGTAATGTTACCGGTATGTTGGTTGAGTGATGGAGGCATTTGATTTATTGCATTTGTAGAAAACTATAAATGCGGTTATACCAAGCAAAATGTATAGCAGCACTGTTTGTATCTTTCGACTGTCATTTATTGCACGATGCTACAAAATCATTCTGTGCAATGGAAGATTTACCAACGCTACATCCGGTCTGATGCAGTTTTGCCTATACATACGCGGAGACTGAGACGCCTGTTTATTTTGTTTTAAGTGCAGGGTGTGAGAGGGAATCGATGTGCTTTGATTACAGCTTGGTAGTTGTAGTCTGTGAAATTAAAAGCACGTGTGTGAAGTATCCAAACAATGACACCTTCATTTCATTATGGCTGCTTTTAGCAAAACACCTTAAGCTACTGTGTAGTGGGTCCCATTTAGAAGTGGCTACTTCATTCAACTTTCCTTGACTCATGGGAGCTGAATGTTATTACAACTTTTCGCCACGATATGACAGTTTAAGTCTTTTGATACTGTAAGTGAAGCCATTGGTTTCCAAAGGAGATTTTATTTGTTAGCCAGCATAGCCTATTGACAATTTATGTTGTCATTAGGCCTACCTTATAATCCTACCTGTAGCTTAGGAAGCTAACAACTTTCTATTAGATCTAGTTTGTTAGTTACCGCTTTGTCATAACTCCCTGATGCATTTTTTGCATTTAGAATAGCCAGAGCGTGTATATCTCAATCGAAAATTAAACAATATCGGGTGCCTAGGACTAGGCTGGGTGAACCCAGCCTGATCTGCCCGCTATTTATTTTTTGATTTCTTAAAAGATTGAGCTTGGTCTGATGAAAGCCAGACTAGCCATGGACCTCAGTTAAACAATGCAAGGGAACATGAATCAGCCTATATTTGCACTAACAATAACGGACAAAAGCTCTTCAACTTTGGCCCGTTAAATGTATGAACAGTCTAGCGGACGATTTCATCAAGGCCCATTTGGACATGTCAGTTATTTGCACCACTGGTTAGATGTAAAACAGCATTTCGCTTCAGACTAGGCTACTGTTACTTAATTTGTGCATTAACAATAACGCTTCAGACTACTGTTACTTAATTTGTGCATTGACAATAAAAGTATTACATGAACTAAAGATGACTAAAATCTTATGTAGAAGAAGAAACATTCACAAAAATCCATCCATCCAAAAATGACCTTTGTTTTGATAGCTGTTGAAAACGCATGGAACTGACAGAGATGGTTTTGTTTATAAATACATAAAAAATAAATAAATAAATAACATTATGCTGATACCTTTTGCTTTTCCCAAATACAATGTAGCCTACAGGTGTAAGTGACCTTTCATCAATCCAGTTGCAATGGATGAACTGTGATGAACTGCCCTACTTGTGATTGTTTAGAGATTTTAAAGGTTTTATAACAATTCTACATCTTCTTTGGCTATTCTACAATCTATTCACCTTTTCAGCACCAGTAGGGTACTTTCTGTGCAGCCGCGACACACACACTCAGGCATGCCAAATAAGCATACACAAAAGTTTCAAGAGTGGGGATGGAAAAATATGGAGACAAATTGAAGTGTGATTTATTTTCGAACGGATGTACAGGACTGAGCGGCGGTCATATTTTGTACCGCTTATCTTTGGTACATCTAGTTTTGATACATCCAAGCTTTATTAACCAGCATTATAGAATGTTTTACCATAGAGTTGGGCCTGCCGTAGACTCCAATAGCATAAGAACCGTGGACATGTCCTTTACCCATAAACACATGCATATGTACAACTAATGGAAGTCGATTTGTGGTTTGTTTTGTTTTTAAATACTAAGTGGCCAAATGGAAGAATGCAAATCAGATGCTGTCAGTGACCAGGGAGACCTCAAGCACATATTCCAGGTTTGGATGCAGCCACAACCTGCTGCACTGATATACACCTTTTACATGTTACAGTACAGAACAACAAACATATGGCATTCAAAACCTGGGTATTGCAATGCAAAGTATAACCAACATATTTGTACACCAGGTGCTTGAGGAGAAGATAATGGACTTTGTGAAGAATGAGCTGAAGAGATTCAAGAAGATTCTGAGTCCAGATTACCAAGAAAAACGTTGAGGGTAAAGAGCAGGATGAGAGTGATGCCAGAGAAGGGGCTCTCAAGATGACAATGTACTTCCTGAGGAACATGAAGCAGAATAATATTGCTGACAAACTGCAAGAAGGTATGAAATGTTCCTTTATTTGCATTTCCTATTGGTTTGATAAATAAAATCAGAGAGCTACATTAGAGAAACAGAAAACAGCTATTTCTGGTGTCGGGTGTCTTGCCTTTTTATGTTATGGTTATGGGACTTTGCAGACTTTTGTCCAAAAAGCAACACACAAATACAAAAAAACAACATAATATTTAAAATATACCAGGGAACAGATTAGAATGTTGGTCAAACTATAATAAGGAGAATAGCAATAATAAACAATAGTGTCCATTCAATCAATAATATAAAACAAAACAATGACATGGTAAGACTATATTAAGGAGAATATCAATAATAAACAATAATGTCAAATTAATCAAAAGCCTAATGGAAATACAACAATATTATACAAACCCTAAGTGCATGTTGAACAGGAATGTCTTTAGACCCCTCTTAAACGACCCAGTAATGTACTATACTACTAAGTACTGTAGATATGTATTTCCATTTGCATTTAAACATCAATAAGGCACTAAAATGCATATTGGTGTAAAAGACACATTGGACATATTTTGTCTTTAGTATTAGTGGCTGGCTAACATTATTTTGTTTTATGTTTTTCTGTAGTTGAACTTCCTGTAGTGTGGCAGACTGAGCTGAAGAGAAATCTCAAGAACAAGTACCAGAGTGTGTTTGACGGAATACCCAAGCAAGGGAGCTCTGCTCTGCTGGAAAAGATCTACACAGAGGTCTATATCACAGAGGGAGGAAGTGGGAAAGTAAATGAGGAGCATGAAGTCAGGCAGATTGAGTCCATATCCAAGAGATCAGCTGGACAGGAGACACCAATCAAATGCAGAGACATCTTCAAGCCCTTACCTGGCCAAGACAAAACCAATCAGGAAGTGTCATCACAAAGGGAGTAGCTGGAATTGGCAAAACTGTCTCGTTCAAAAGTACATCCTGGACTGGGCTGAGGGAAAGAAAAACCAGGATATCCTCTTCATATTTCCACTGCCTTTTCGAGCTCAACAGAATGAAAGACAAACAACTCTCTTTGATGGATCTTCTTCACAACTTTTTTCTCAGATATTAAGCTGTTATCTTTTCCTAGCCAGGGGAAGTACAAAGTGTTGTTCATCTTTGATGGTCTGGATGAGTGTGGACCTAACCAGACTTTCAGAAAAAAATGAAATTTTGACTAAAGTGACAGAGGTCACTTCATTGGATGTGCTGCTGACAAATCTCATCAAGGGGAATCTGCTTCGGCTCTTTTTCTCATTTGGATCACCTGTGGAGCCAGCAGCAGCCAATCAAATCCCTCCTGACTGTGTTGGACTGGTCACAGAAGTACAAGGGTTCAGCGACCCTTCAGAAAGAGGATTACTTCAGGAAGAGGATCAGTGAGAAGAATCTTGCCAGCAAAGTTATCACTCACATAGAGACATCAAAGAAGCCTCCACATTATGTACCACATACCAGTGTTTTGGCTGGATTGCTGCTAATGTTATTGAATTCCTTCTCAAGACTGAAGGAGGTAAGCAGGTTCCAAAGACTTTGACAGAGATGTACACTTATTTCCTTGTTTTTCAAACCAAGCAGAGGAGTCTGAAGTTTGAAGGAGTTTATGACACAGATCCACAGTGGAACCAGGCTAGTCTCCTTGCTCTTGGAAAGTTGGCTCACGAACAGCTGAAGAAGGGCAACCTGATCTTTATGAAGACAACCTGAGAGACCGAGTGGTATTGATGTCAGAGAGGCAGCAGTACACTGTGGCATCTGCACACAGATCTTCTAGGAAGAGTCAGGCCTTCATCAGGAAAGTTGTACTGCTTTGTGCATCTGGAGCATCCAGGAGTACCTTGCAGCTTTGTACGTGATCCTGATGTTCATAACTGAGGGGAAAGATCTCATGTCCCCACAGCAACCCCCAGAAAAAGTGTTTCAGCTTCTGAAATGGCAAACAACGGCAAACACATGACCACCTTACAAAAAGAGTGCTGGACAAAGCATTGGAACATGAAGATGGACGCTTTGATCTTTTTCCTCCGTTTTTCTTCTTGGCCTCTCTCTGAATCCAACCAGAGACTCTTGGAGTGGCCTGATAAAGAAAGTACAACATGAAAGCAAAGAGGAAATAGTCAGCTACATTAAGACAAAGATCGAGATGCCATCATCAGAAAGAGTTATCAACCCTTCCACTGTCTGAATGAAGTCAATGATCACTCCTTAGTGGGGAGGTCCAGAGCTTCCTGAGTGCAGGGACATTTTTCTGCAGCCAAACTCTCATCCACCCAGTGGTCAGCTCGTGGTTTGTGCTTCTTGACACTGAAGAAAGCTGGATGTGTTTGACTTGAAGAAGCACATCAGGTCTGATGAATGTCCCTTAAGGCTGCAGCCAGTAGTGGAGGAATCCCAAAAAGGCTCTGTGAGTAGGATAGCAATAGTTATAGGCAGAAGTGTGTGTGTGTGTGGGGGTTAATAACATTTATGTTGATATTATGTATGATACAGAGCCACAACAACACTAATGTACTTATGGTATCAAAGTCCTCTCCAGAGAGTCTGTTAACTGGTGGAAGTTTTCCCCTTAAGGCTCAACAGTTGTGGGCTCACTGAGAGGAGCTGTGCAGGTCTGGCATCTGTCCTCACCAAAGCATCTTCAAAGCTGAAAAATCTGGACCCCAGTGCCAACAGTATTGGAGATATTGGGGTCCAAGAATTGTGTAGTGGACTGGGTGACCACCACTGTACACCGGAGACACCTCAGGTAAGACATTTCAGTATCCCATACAATCAGTTCTGTGGCTTCATTGAGTGGATCGGACAAATGGAATGGATGGATCTGAAGGAATGGAAGGAATGGAAGGAATGGAAGAACCGGAATGGACAGTGGGCGTGAACGCAAGGTGGCGGAGCAGTGGTAGGGTGGAAGGTGGTGGAATGGTGGAATGGAATGGAAAGGAATTGAACAATGGACCACCGGAATGGAATGGAATGGAATGGAATGGAATGGAATGGAATGCCTCACACACCACTACACACTACACACACCACACACTACACACATACACACTACACACTACAAACACTACACACTACACACACTACACACATTAACTCACATCTAAAGGGTTACTATTAAGTCAAGAGTAACATTTTTTTCATACTCACACACACACACACACACACACACACACACACAAGTTGCATGTTTAGTTTGGAGACCCGTGTTTGAGACCAGGTGGGGTCACTGCTCTCTCCTTTCTTACACACAAACATAACACAACACACACACACACACACACACACACACACACACACACAAAGATTATTGTACATTTTGGCAGTAATGTTGATTGTCCAAAAGGAAATGAAGATGTAGCATTTCTCCTACTTCTCTCTACAGTCTGTCACGCTGCAGTATTGGAGATGAAGGCTTCAGAGCTCTTGCATCAGCACTGAGATCAAACCCTCACACATGAGAGAGCTGCAGCTGAGTGGGAATAAAGCAGAGACTCAGGAGGAAGCATCTTTCTTCTCTCTTCTGGAGGATCCTAACTGTAAACTGGAGAAACTACAGTGAGTATCACAAGACCAAACACTGAGTTGATATCAGTGAATTTGACACACACACACACACACACACACACACACACACACATACACGAAAGTGGCACCTTTAGTTTGGAAACCTGTGTTCAAGACCGGGGTGGGGTCACTGCCTACTTTCGCTACACTGACACACAAACACAAACACACACACACAC
>NC_063212.1:25766461-25783961 GCF_017589495.1 Alosa alosa | reverse complement strand
ACTGAGATCAAACCCCTCACACATGAGAGAGCTGCAGCTGAGTTGGAATAAAAGCAGGAGACTCAGGAGGAAGCATCTTTTCTTCTCTTCTGGAGGATCCCAACTGTAAACTGAGAAACTACAGTGAGTATCACAAGACCAAATACTGGCACCTTTAGTTTGGAAACCTGTGTTCAAGACCGGGTGGGGTCACTGCTCTCTCCCTTCGCTACACTTACACACACACTCGCACAAACACACACATACACACACACTCACACACACACACACACACACACACACACACACACACACACACCACTGACACTCCCTCAGTTAGTCACTATCATGGCCTAGGGCAACGGAGGCGTGAAATGCTTTAACAATAACGAAGGTTTATTTTATAAACCACAACGAAAATAGACGATAACAAACACTAGACTAATGTATAAGCAGGAAGTAATCAGTTCTCAGTAGTGTGTTGGGTGTAGGAGATGTAGCGTATGCATGTTGCATGTTACATCAAAGGAAATCTAGAAAGTAAATAGAGCAGTGGTAGCCGCACAGCAAGCTGCAAGCGGCGAAAGCAACAGAACCAGAAGTAGGCTGACCCGCACCACCTCATCAGTCCCTATTGGGGAGACACATGCAGACCATTACAGACAAGGCCTGGCACAGTCACTCCTTTACACACTCAACTAACCATTACACACTCCATACACACTCCAATACACACTCCATACTGTACACACCCATACACACAGTGTAATGTTGTGTACTGTATGTCCAACATGTCCAGAACACATGAGGTCATAACTGCTGCCCTCTTTGGTCTGTGTGTCCTTCAGCTGATCTGATGAAGTGTTTCCTTCTTTCTCCTACAGCCTGTATAACTGCAGTATAACTTATGAAGGTTTCAGAGCTTTAGCATCAGCACTGAGATCAAACTCATCAGCCCTCAGAGAGCTCTATCTGGGGAGGAATCAGTCTGGACCCTCAGCACAGCAGCTGCTCTCTGAACTGAAGAAACATCCAAACTGTAAACATCTACAAATATATGACTAATGAATTCATCCTGTTGTGTTCCACCTGAAACATGTTTTCACACTGTGCAGAGTTAAGTGTTTCAGCACATTCATATTTGAAGTAATATGTTTTAAAGTGACTTATGTAAATACAATTGTAAGAAATATTGTGTAATGGATGTTTTCAATATAAAACATGGTGATTCTTTAAGGTATGTGTTAAGCATTATTAATCATTTATTAGGCCTGTATTCACCAATTGAGTATTCTTTAGTAGACTCTTTATTCTTGGTATTACCTTCATAACAAACTAGTATGTCTTGATCTAAACTTATTGCTATATGATAAGTATCAAAACAGTGTGTTTATAGCCTCTTAACAATGTTAGGCTAACAATCCAATCTTTTCTCATCTGTTGTTCCTGGTTGGTGGAACACACTGCCAGTTCCTACAAGGGCAGGGACATCCCTCTCCATTTTCAAAAACTTCTGAAGACCCAGCTCTTTAGAGAACATATCCTCTCATAGCACCACTTACAACAAGTCTTGCTGATCCTAGCACTTACCAGCCGTCTTGAACTGTGACTCAACTGTTAAAAACAGCACTCACTGATGCACTTATTCTTACTGTACTCTACCGTTTTTAAATTGTCCTAAAATTGTTGAGAGAATTGCTTTTAAAACTTAACTGTTACCATGTTGTTAGTCGCTTTGGTTAAAAATCGTCAGCCAAATGTAATGTAATGTAATAACAGCAGAATAGTTGTAGAACTAGATGTACCGCGATAGCGGGGTACAAAATATGACCGCCAGCTCAGTCCTGTACATCCGTTCCTTGAAAATAAATCACACTTCAATTTGTCTCCATATTTTTCTCCATCCCCACTCTTGAAACTTTTTGTGTATGCTTATTTGGCATGCCTGAGTGTGTGTGCAAAGGCTGCACAGAAAGTACCCTACTGGTGCTGAAAAGGTGAATAGATTGTAGAATAGCCAAAGAAGATGTAGAATTGTTATAAAACCTTTAAAATATCTAAACAATCACAAGTAGGGCAGTTCATCACAGTTCATCCATTGCAACTGGATTGATGAAAGGTCACTTACACCTGTAGGCTACATTGTATTTGGGAAAAGCAAAAGGTATCAGCATAATGTTATTTATTTATTTATTATGACCGCCCGCCCAAGCTTAGTAGTGGTCATATAGGTTTAGAATTTTTTTTTTTTTTTTTCTTTTTCGCATGTCCAAATTTCCGTCAATGATTCCGGGACACTGAAAGACCGGGGTAGACAAAACAGTGGGCATGTAACCCCATATGGATAGCATGGAACCATCGTTTTTCGTTTTGATCTGTAGCCCCCACGCTGGACTGCACCCCGAAAGGAGGGTAGGGCAGACACAGTTTTCTGTGAATATCTCGAGAACCGTAAGCTTTAGGAGGACCACCTTTTTTTTGTATGTTGATCTCAGGGGCCATGTCAACCCATTCCATAACCACTAATTTCATGTATAGCGCCACCTAGTTAAACACAAAAAGTAAAAATGAGGTGTTGTAATTGTAGGTATCTGTGACCTAACATAGTCAAAACTGCACGAAATTGGAAGTGTAGGATCATTTTGACACCTTCTGAATGCACGCCAAGTTTCGTGGGAATTTTGTTCATGGGGGCCACACAATAAATTAATTTATATTACTATACACCAACTGGCCTGTAGGTGGCGGAGACAGTTTTCTGTGAATATCTCGAGAACCGTAGGGCCTAGGGGGTCCACCTTTTTTTGTATGTTGGTCTTAAGGGGCATGTCAACCCATCCCATTACCACTTATTTCATGTATAGCGCCACCTAGTTAAAAATTAAAAAGCAAAAATTAGGTGTTTTCATCTCAATATCTCTGGCTGACAAGGTCAAAACTGCACGAAATTAAAAGTGTAGGATCATTATGACACCCTCTGAATGCATGCCAAGTTTTGTGTACTTTCGTTCATGGGGGGCCTTACAATAAAATAATTTATGTGTACATTTAGTGGCGTACACCAACAAGGATTCCGGGACACTGAAAGACCGGGTACACAAAACTTGGTGGGCATGTACCCCACATGGATAGCATGGAACCGTCATTTTTAGTTTTTCATCTGCAGCCCCCAGCTGGACTGGACCCCCGAAGAAGGAGGGTAGGGCGAACACAGTTCTCTGTGAATCTTTTATGGTATGTTGGTCTCAAGGGCCCACATCAACCTGGCTCATAATCACTCATTTGTGATTTGCCCCCGGTAAAAAATGAAAATCAGTAGGATTAAAAAGAAAGCCAAAATAAATATTCATCATCATCATCATGGCTGCATTTTCAGTATTGGTCGTTTATCGTTTGTCCACTAGATGGCGCATCGTTGCAGTGAGGCGTAATTTTGTTGGAAGTTAAAAGTGGGTTGGAAAAAACAATGGGCGCTTCATACAAGGACTGTAATTTACCGCATTTAACATCTAATAAGGATAGGGACGATGTTCACATGAAGTGTAATTCCCATTTCTTCTTGAAGCGAAATAAATCTCAGGATGTTTATCGGACATGCTTGGTTTTACTGCAGGAATGCGTTAATCTTGTAATATCAATAAGGACCTAGGTAATGTTACCGTTAAGCGTTGGTTGAGTGATGGAGGCATTTGATTTATTGCATTTGTAGAAAACTATAAATGCGGTTATACCAAACAAATGTATAGCAGCACTGTTTGTATCTTTCGACTGTCATTTATTGCACGTGCTACAAAATCATTCTGTGCAATGGAAGATTTACCAACGTTACACCCGGTCTGATACAGTTTTGCCTATACATGCGTGAGACTGAGGCGCCTGTTTATTTTGTTTTAAGTGCGTGCAGGGTGTGAGAGGGGAATCGATGTGCTTTGATTACAGCTTGGTAGTTGTAGTCTGTGAAATTAAAAGCACGTGTGTGAAGTATCAAACAATGACACCTTCATTTCATTATGGCTGCTTTAGCAAAACACCTTAAGCTACTGTGTAGTGGGTCCCATTTAGAAGTGGCTACTTCATTCGCTTTCCTTGACTCATGGAGCTGCGTGAATGTTATTACAACTTTTAAATACGATATGACAGTTTAAGTCCGCTTGATACTGTAAGGCGTAAGCCATTGGTTTCAAAGGAGATTTTATTTATTAGTAGCCAGCATAGCCTATTGACAATTTATGTTGTCATTAGGCCTACCTTATAATCCTACCTGTAGCTTAGGAAGCTAACAACTTTCTATTAGGATCTAGTTTGTTAGTTACCGTTTTGTCATAACTCCCTGATGCATTTTTGCATTTAGAATAGCCAGGCGTGTATATCTCAATCGGAAAATTAAACAATATCGGGTGCCTATGGACTAGGCTGGGTGACTAGGCTATTTATTTTTGATTTCTTAAAAGATTGAGCTTGGTCTGATGAAAGCCAGACTAGCCGTACAGGCCAGTTGGTGTATAGTAATATAAATTAATTTATTGTGTGGCCCCCATGAACAAAATTCCACTAAACTTGGCGTGCATTCAGAAGGTGTCAAAATGATCCTACACTTCCAATTTCGTGCAGTTTTGACTATGTTAGGTCACAGATACCTACAATTACAACACCTCATTTTTTACTTTTTGTGTTTAACTAGGTGGCTTATACATGAAATTAGTGGTTATGGAATGGGTTGACATGGCCCCTTGAGATCAACATACAAAAAAGGTGGTCCTCCTAAAGCTTACGGTTCTCGAGATATTCACAGAAAACTGTGTCTGCCCTACCCTCCTTTCGGGGGTGCAGTCCAGCGATGGGGCTACAGATCAAAACGAAAAACGATGGTTCCATGCTATCCATATGGGGTTACATGCCCACCAAGTTTTGTCTACCCCGGTCTTTCAGTGTCCCGGGAATCATTGACGGAAATTTGGACATGAAAAAAAAAAAAAAAAAAAAAATCTGACTAAACCTATATGACCACCGCTTAAGGCCGGGGTCATAATAAGTATTCATATGGCCCAACTTCAGCACAATATGTCACTTCCCAGGATGCTGTGCCACACAGCTCTGTACAACTGGGAGATGGGCTCCCTGTTCTAAAGTGAGAACTGTCTCCATGGCAGCAAGCACATGAGCATCAGTAATACGGTGGTGGTGGAGATCCCCGGGCTGTGTGTGGGGTTGCCCACGGTGATCTGGGCGCTGCGGGCGCAGGGTGCCCACCAACGGGACAGAGGCTGGGTGATGCCCTCCATCCTGGACCCGCTGCTTACACACACACTCTCACACACACACACACACACGCATACATGAACTCAAGCCCACAAACTCACACACACAATCTAATGCACAACACTCTAATTGGCATGGTTTTATTTTTATGTATATTGAGCTCAATGCAAATCAAACCAGCTAATAGACTAACTGAAGTATACTGCCCTCCTAATGGTGTACATAACCAAAATTAGACAGCCAGCCAAACTCCCTGAATGATAACTTGAGAGTCAGGATGTAGCGCCTCAAGCCCAAGTTTACTGAAGACTCTTTGTTGTCAGACAAGGTGTAAAACTGAAATAATACAGAGATAAAGCCCAATTAATTTCTTATATATTTTATATATTACTAAAGAATGAATATTGAGCCAAACTTACATGAATTATAATGTAATGATCTGAGCCTAGCTGTTCATGACTGTGCTCCCCATAATGCTGTTCGGTTGATGTGTTATGTTGAATGTTAATGTTAACCATGCAAGTTACCAATGTTATTAGCGTCCTGGCGCCGTGTTTATGTTTATAGTTGATAACAGTGTTCATAACCGGGTCTAACTATTGTGTGTTGTAGATACAGCCCTCACATAGATGTTTAGTGCTGGAACATAAGGGCCAGGTCTGGCCTGGCATTATCGTTTGTGTGTTTTGAGTGCGTAACCAATAAAAGCCATTCTTAGACAACTGTGCAGTTTGTTACATTGGTGTCAGAAGTGGGATGCCGACCCTACTGGACGGGAGGAGAAAGCTGCGCGACTGATGCCCTGGCGATGATGAGTTTCCTGCCAACGGCGGCTCGACAGCTCGCCCATGGCCACCTACTGGGCCCAGCAGGACGGAGCCAGCCTGCAGCGTGGATCAAAACTACCTCCTGTTTGCTTTTTCCCTAAATTTTAACTTCCTGCTGCAATACCACATTTGACCACAATACCAAACAGGGGGGGCGCTAGAACGCCCAAACTTCAAAACTGCCTGGGAGGCAGAACACTCCCCGCCTGGCGTCTGTGATGCCACTAACATTTATACTATCTACACGCTTAGTCCTCTTTGGGAAGAAGAATAATTGCAGAGACTGGTCTCAGGAATGTCTTTGGTATCCCTTGCGCTGTAGTCTTCACTTCGACCTTCCGCACCTTTCCATCCTGGCTTGGGTAGGTCGCTGTCACTAGTGCCAGGGGCCACTCGTTTCTTGCAGCTTGGCTGTCTTTTAACAGCACTACGTCGCCTTGTTGCAGGTTACGGTGTTCCCCAACCCACTTGCGACGGCTCTGTAGCGTAGGGAGGTACACCCGTCTCCATCGGGTCCAGAACTTGCTCGCGAACGCTTGCACCTGTCTCCATTGGCTATAGTGGAGATCTTTATCTGAGAAGTCACCAGGTGGAGGAGGCACAGCACCCTTTTGTGTGAGCAGCATTGCGGGAGTCAACAGGAAAGGAGCGTCTGGATCGGTAGACACCGGAGTAAGGGGTCTGGTGTTGATGATCGCAGACACTTCCCACATGAAAGTGCATAGGACCTCATGGGAGAGATGGACGTGCTCCTGTAGCAGTATGGAGTCGAAGATCCGTTGGGCTACTCCAATCATCCGCTCCCAAGAGCCTCCCATGTGCGACGAGTAGGGGGGATTGAACTCCCAAGAGCAACCTTGGTCACTCAGGTATCTCTGGATACTGGGTCCTTGTTGTTGTTTTGTCAGTCCGAGTTCCTTGCTAGCGGCGATGAAATTTGTCCCGCAATCAGACCTTAGTTGCTTTGCAGGTCCACGGATTGCAAAAA
Source organism: Alosa alosa (assembly GCF_017589495.1). NCBI lineage: Eukaryota > Metazoa > Chordata > Actinopteri > Clupeiformes > Clupeidae > Alosa > Alosa alosa. The sequence continues at coordinate 25,776,908 of NC_063212.1, read as the reverse complement.
ATCGCCTCAGGGCGTTGATGCAACTAGAGGTGTCCATGGACTCGACTACCTCGATATGCACTGCTCTAGTGCTCATGCAGGTAACCAGTATCGCCCATCGTTTACTTTCAGCATGCCCGCCTCTGGTGCGCCTCGCAATAACCTTCCACGGCCCGAAAACATCCAGCCCAACATAGCTGAAGGGTGGAGATGTGCTGAGGCGCTCAGGTGGCAGATCTGCCATGGTTTGCTCTTCCATCTTTCCTCGTAGCTTCCGACAGGTGATGCACCCATGAATGATGGAGCTGATGAGCCTTTTGCATCCGATGATCCACAGGCCTGAAGACCTTACGGCACCTTGAGTGAAATGGCGCCCCTGATGTTTCACCTGCTTGTGGTGGTAGGACACTAACAGGGCAGAAACATGGTTGCACTTAGGTAGAACAAGGGGGTTCTTTTCAGCATGTTCCAATGGCACATGTGCGAGCCTGCCTCCAATTCTCATGAGGCCTTCTTCCACCACTGGACTGAGCCTTAAGAGTGGGCTGCTGGTGGGTAGAGCATCGCCATCCGTCAGAGCAGAGAACTCTGCTGGGAAAGCTTCTCTTTGGACTGCTTGCATGATGATATTCAAGGCTTGTGAACGCTCATCGGGTGTGCGGGGTTGTTCGCACCAATGCCAGCCTTTACATCCTTTGGCATAGTCCTTAGACTTGTGACATCGGACTATGTGGATGAGCAAGGCGACAGCTCTCACTAGTGAGTCCCAAGTTGAAAAGCGCTTGAACCGATCTGTTGTGAGGGATTGCGCTTGGACCTGTGTGTGGAAGCTTGATACCTCAAGTGGATCAAAGACACTGTTGATGGTGGAGAGGACACCACGCCGGGTGAACGGCTTGTCACCCATGGACACTTGGAAGGTAAATGCATCGCTAGCTATCTCCCAGCACAACCCAAGACTTCGCTGTAAAACTGTGCTCTCCTCACTCAGGTCTAGATCCTGTATGCTTACAGCATGATCCTCTGGTGGGAAGGCCTTCATCACAGCTGGGCTGTTGGAGACGATTTTGTGGAGCAGAAGGTTTGACTCCGCGAGAGATGCTTTTGCGTCCTCTTGAGAAGGCTGATGGCCTCTGTGTTAGTGGGCAAGGACATTAGCCCGTCGTCCACATAGAAGTGTCTCTCTATGAACCTTTGTGTGTCTGCGCCATGTTCACGTTCACCCTCTTTGGCGGCAAGCCTCAGCCCATAGATGGCGATGGAGGGCAAAGGACTATTGCCAAAAACATGCACCTTCATCCGGTACTCGATGATGTCTTTTGCCGGGTCGTTATCCCTGAACCACAAGAACCTCAAGAAGTTCCGGTGGTCCTCTCTGACTAGAAAGCAGTGGAACATTTTCTGGATGTCCGCCATGATTGCCACTTGCTCCTTTCGGAAGCGGATAAGAACTCCCAGCAGGCTATTGTTAAGGTCTGGGCCTGTCAACAGCACGTTTTTGAGGGAGATGCCACCTTCCTGAGCACTGGAGTCGAAAACCACTCGAATTTGATCAGGCTTTCGAGGGTGATAGACTCCAAATGTCGGGAGGTACCAGCACTCTTCGTCTTGCATCAGGGGAGGGGCTGGTTCGGCATGATCGTCCTCAAACACCTTCCTCATGAAGTCGAAGAACTGCTGTTTCATCACAGGTTTCCTGTTCAAGGTCTGACAAAGTGAGGAAAGGCAATTGAGTGCCTGCTTTCGATTGTTTGGGAGTCGCCTTCGTGGGACCTTGAAGGGTAATGGGGCAACCCAGTTGTTCTTGTCATCTCTGTACACCTCTGAGTGATCTTTAGAAAGGCTACGTCTTCGATGGATTGAGCAACCTTATTGTCGTTTTCTGTTGTTTGGAACAGGTTCTGACCCAACCGATGCTCTGTAACTCTTTCTGGACTGGACTGGCGGGTGTTGGTGAGACTGCTTGGTTGCTCCCCGCCGTGGCACACTTTCTCTTTCAGGTCGATGAAGTTGTTGCAAGGGGACAAGAAGGAGGGGCGTCCTTTCTCCAAAACGTGGGTCTTGAAGGCCCTCACCCTAGACTTGTGGGCGTGCCCAAGGCACACTTCTCCAACTACCGTCCAGCCTAAATCCAATCTCTGAGCAAAGGGGAATCATGTGGACCATTAATCTGCTGGCGCACCTTGTGTGCTCTTATGATGTCTCTTCCTAGCAAGAGAAGGATTTGTGCGTTTGGATCGAGCTCAGGGATGTGCCTTGCCGCGGACCTGTGGATGGAACAGAGCTACCTTTGGCGTCGGAATTTCTGACCTATTGGTGGGTACTTGGTCGCATTCTATCAGCGGTGGCAAAGCAAGGGTAACTCCTCCATTCACAGACTCTATCTCGAAGCCTTCTGCCTTGCGTCCAGACATTTCCATGATGCCAGCACACGTTTTCAATGAATAGAAAGAGGAGTTGCTCTTGACATTGAATAGGTCAAAGAATTCAGGCCTTACCAATGAGCGGTTGCTCTGGTCGTCATGTATGGCATACATGTTGATGGCCTTGTCGCACTGCCTTTGGGAAATACACGGACCAAGCATATTTTCGAACAGGACATTGGTGGCTGCCCTTCACCGCAAATCTCAGTGCAGCGTGATGTGACTGTAGGCACAGACACGAGTTCTTCTCCTTCCTCTTTTTTCTCTGGCGTAGAAGTAGGAGCTGCAACTTTGGGTGTCTGAGGTGCCGGACCAGGGTGCATGGCTGCGATACTTTCACACTCGCTGCATTTGAGAGTGACTTTACAGTCTTTGGACAGATGTTGATGCACAGCATCTGTAGCATATCCCATTTTCACGGAGGAATAACTTCCTTTATTCGAGTGTCTTGGCTCTGAATCCACGGCATTTCTTCAATGGGTGTGGCTTATGATGGATTGGACAGTTCTTGCCAGGGTTCTCAGCCTGCTTTGAGGAGACGTCGGACTCAGTCTCTGCAGCAACATCGGTTTTGTGGACTGATACTGGCACTTTTCCGCTCCGATAGCCTGTCTTATCTTTCACAGGAAGTACTACTACTGTTGGGAATAGCAAAACTTGGGTCGTTCCTAGTTTCTGCTTCGTAGTAGACAAATTCCGCGAAGAAGGAGAATGGGGGAAAGCACCCGTCATATTCGTCTTTGAACCTAGAGCCTCGTGTTATCCATTTCTCCTGTAGGGCATGTGGAAGTTTCTCTACTATAGGGCTGATGCCCCGAGAGGTATCCAGGAAGGCCAACCCAGGTAGGTATCCGTCCTCTTTCGCGGATAGAAACTCCATAAGGAGGTCTCCGAGCTCCCTTAGTTTGACGTAGTCCTTACTGGCGATCTTAGGGAACGCATCCAGTTTCTTGAAAAGAGACTTTTCCAGTACCTCAGGCGCTGCATATAACTTCATCAGCCTATTCCATGCGTTGCTCAGTGCTGCATTGGGATCGTTGACATGCACCTGACGAATTGTACGGACATGGCAGGATGACTCCTTGCCCAGCCACTTAGTCAAGAGGTCCAATTCTTCGCTGGCTGAAAGGCCGAGACCTCTGATGGTGTTGTCAAAGGAAGACTGCCACGCCCTAAAACTCTCAGGGCGATCGTCGAACTGGGTGAGACCGGTAGTCACTAGCTCGCGACGTGCTAAGTACTTCACAAAGTCTGTCATTCCAGGTGTCTTATGCTGTTCAGCAGGGTTGGTATGCTGGTGAGGGACGTAGGGTCGAGCTGAAGGGTTCATCTTGTGGTAAGTATGGTGATGAGAGGTGTGTTGTTGAGCTGAAGGGGTTAAATTGCGGCCAGTAAGACGATGAGGTGAGTAGAATTGAGCTGAAGGGGTTGTGTTGTGGTAAGTATGGCGAAGAGAGCTGTAGGCTTGAGCTGAATGGGCCATCTTATGTAGCTGTTGTTTAGAGCGTGACTCACCTTCATTTCGATCAGTCGTTTTAGCAGGAAGGGGTGGCATAGAAGGTGTCACGTTGGGAGGCTGAACGGGCACTTCATGTGAGATGGCAGCATTTTGGGGAGAGGGCTCTACTGCAGGAGAACCAGTTGGAGTGCCCCATGAAACTAAGGTTATGTTAGCTTGACTGGCTGAAGGTGCATGGTCATCGTGGTCTGAGGATTGATGTAACTCATTCTGTTCTCTTACATATGTACTTGTGCGACCCTCTATCTCTGACCTTAATGATCTCGCACTGCCATGGGTATTGTCTGGAGCTTTAACCTGTTCTTCAGCAGCCTCCAAGACATCTGCCTGCCTGCTGGCAGCTGCTGCTTCTCGCTGGTGTGCCAAAGTCTCCAGTTCAGCATCAAGTTTTGCTTTTTCAAGATCTGCCTTTGCCTGCTCCAATTTTAGCTTTGATTCATTCTCAGCCAACTCAACTTTTAATTTAGCTTCCTTCTCTGCGTATGATGCGCGTATGATGCGCGTACGCGCGCTGCTTCTGCCTTTGCACGGGCCTTGGCTGCTGCACTGGCTGAAGATGCGTTTGTGCGCACGCTGGCTCTGCTACTGACATGAGATATGTTGTCATAATCCTTACTTGTTGCCATGATGTGTGTTTTTCCTTCTGTCCTGATCTGTCACTGTAGTTGGTGTTGAACCGGCTGCTCACTCGTCTTTACTGTACTGCCCTCCTAATGGTGTGCATAACCAAAATTAGACAGCCAGCCAAACTCCCTGAATGATAACGCGAGAGTCAGGATGTAGCGTCTCAAGCTCCAAGTTTACTGAAGACTCTTTGTTGTCAGACAAGGTGTAAAACTGAAATAATACAGGCGATAAAGCCGAATGAATTTCTTATATAATTACTAAAGAATGAATATTGAGCCAAACTTACATGAATTATAATAAAAATAAAGTGCAGGTATCTTCAATATCCTGGATACATGATACAATGAGCATATCCTATGCTGAGCAATGGTGACTAAACAATATCTAGATATTAATCTAGCAACATAAAAATTTCCATCAATATACATCAAAACTGAAAGATATCCTTGTAGATAACACATTTTCACTTACAGACGATGCTTTCTATGGCTCAAAACAAACAGATGGTGACGGATGAGAAGACCGCTCCATGATCTGCTGACCTCTTTATTAACTGGCAGGAACATGTGTTAAAACTACCTCCTGTTTGCTTTTTCCCTAAATCTTAACTTCCTGCTGCATTACCACATTTGACCACAATACCAAACAGGGGGGCGCTAAAACACCCAAACTTCAAAACTGCCTGGGAGGCAGAACAATGCTAATCTCTAGGGTATGTGATGATGTGCGGCTATTTTATTTCCAAAAGCCAAGGGAACTTTATTATTATATAAATTAAGAAAGTCCAATGTGTTTGAGGGTGATCAAGCATAAGACGCTTGTAGTGACAGGGCCAGGACTGGTGATGTGCTAAAGGGAGTGAGTGTCATGGTGAAGGTGCAAACAGTAGTCCAGCCAAAAACTAAATACACTATATAAGTTAAATTAAGAAAGTCCAATGTGCAAACAGTAGTCCAGCCATAGTCCTTAGTTATGTGTGCCTGGCAAGGTGCTCAAGAGAGTGAGTGAGTGTCATGGTGAAGGTGCAAAAAGTAGTCCAACAGTGCAAGAGTAAGGTCTAGAGACCAGCATAAATAATATAGACAAATAGGGGAGTAAAGCGTAATGTAGACAAGGTAAAATAAAAAACTATTTCAGTGCAAAGACAGGTTGAGGTAATAGGGTTATAGCCATTCATTCATTCAGTATTGTATCAGAAGCCTTACCGCAGCCATTGATCATGTGTGCTAATATAGCATGAAAAAAACAGTGTAGCAGTAAAACAGTAGAGAAAACATTAGGCTGTGTACAATAGTAGAACAGTAGTAGAACAGTAGTAAAACAGTAGTAAGCAGTAGTGGGCAGTCAGTACTCAAAAAAACATGGACATGGAGAGGGTGGAGAGGCAGACAGACTAAGCAGAGAAGTCTATCTCTCCTCTTCCCTTTAGTGAGGCATTGTACAGTTCAATGGCCCTAGGAACAAATGACTTCCTCAGCCTTTCAGTTGTGCATGGCAGTGAGCGAAGTCTCCAGCTGATCAAGCTCTTTTGGTTTTTGATTGTGCTGTAGAGTGGATGACATTCATTGTCCAAGATGTTGATCAGTTTGTTTAGGGTCCTTTTGTCAGATATTGAAGTGATGCACTCCAGTTCAGCTCCCACTACAGAGCCAGCCTTCCTTACCAGCCTGTCAAGTCGCCCAGCATCCTTCTTCTTTGTGCTTCCTCCCCAGCACATTACTGCATAGAAGAGGGCGCTGGCCACAACAGACTGATAGAACATCCTGAGGAGCTTGCTGCACACATTGAAGGACCGCAGCCTCCTCAGGGTGCTATACAATCACGAAATATAACATGTAAAGTGGCATGGTCAGGCTGCAGTAGATGCATGTTAACTTAATCTTTGTACCGGTATGTGGAATTACATAATCCACTTCATAATTATTGTCCTGAGCCTTCTCTCAGTGGACCTGCTGGAGCTGCTCTTGAGCCATTTGTAGTGCAGCAGATTCTGCGTGGGGACTTCTGTCAGTGGGGACACTTTGATGGGTGGAATCTGTGCTCTCTCTACTTCAGGGAGAGCCTCTGCAGTTTCTACTTCCACCAGCTGGTGGCGCTAGAGGGTGTACTGTCTGTGACTCACCCTCACTGCTCAGGGAGCCTCTGTGTAATTATATGCAATCGTGTTATGCATTTATATTATTGTCTTGTTTAGTTCAACTGTGTCCCTGTGACTTAACCATGTTCCTTTAGTTCAACTGTGTTCCTGTGACTTAACCATGTTCCTTTAGTTCAACTGTGTTCCTGTGACTTAACCATGTTCCTTTAGTTCAACTGTGTCCCTGTGACTTAACCATGTTCCTTTAGTTCAACTGTATTCCTGTTTCTCAAATGATGTATGGCTCTGACTATGAAAAAATACTTTTTTACAGTTTGGGATACAGTTTTATCCCAAAATGTTTCATTGGGTCCCAAATGAAAATGTACACCTGTTATCATCCACAAATAGACCCTTGGTTGTTATAAACACAGCATGCACAAGAAAATAGACCAACCATCATGCTGATCAAATTCATTTTTATTATATAGTAGCATAGTAGCCCATCTGTAGATTCTACATATCAGAAATCATACTAATCAGAAATAGCCATGTCAGGAACAGCTAACATTCAGCACAGAATTACACTTTAAAAGTTGACAAACTGTACTTTTGTCCTGTCAAAACATGATATAATTGCTAACAAACACAACACATTAAAATTACAGTATTAAACTATATCAATTTATTGACTTATTATCACACTGGAAGAGTAAATATAATGTAATAGTAACATATGTAGTGAGTGTGAGAGTAGTGTAGTTGTGTATGATTAAATGAGTGGTGTATGATGGTAATAGTAATATATGTAGTGAATGTGAGAGTAGTTGTGTAGTTGTGTATGATTAAATGAGTGGTGTATGATGGTAATAGTAATATATGTAGTGAATGTGAGAGTAGTTGTGTAGTTGTGTATGATTAAATGAGTGGTGTATGATGGTAATAGTAACATATGTAGTGAATGTGAGAGTAGTTGTGTAGTTGTGTATGATTAAAATGATGATGGGTAACATAAGTGAATGAATAGGGATGATTAAATGAGTGGGACCCTGAGAAGTTTCTCCAAGGCTGCTCTGGACTGAGGAGGATTCAGCCACACTGCTCTGTAAGAGGACGTGAACACACACACACACACACACACACACACACACACACAATTAGACTGAAGTTAAAGCTACACAATGTAACTGGGCAGTTCCAGCGTTATGGATGTGACAATTGGACTCATATTGGTAAACAAAATGCCTTAGAGTGGGGGCAACATTAGTATCAGTGAATTAATTTGCATAACTTTTAATGTAACCTCTGTCCTCTGAATACTGAGAAATCCTCAAATTTCATATAATCATTTTCATCCTAAGAATACAAGACATTTTATCAGCGTTATGGATGTGACATGAAATAGACACACTTTTGTGAGAGATTACAGGTTTTCTACAAACTCTGTGAATTTTAAAGGAAACTGCCGACACTATGATATATGTAGCATGAAGGAGACTTGAATGAACACAAAAAGTGTTTTTGAAACTATGCGTCATTTTCCTAATGCATTATGTAGGAAAAACTGGCGTTATGGATGTGACGGTTTCACGTTATGGATGTGACGTGTCTGAACCAGTCCTCGACAAACTACATAAAACACATTAGTGAATTTTGATATGAAACAATTGAAATAGTAATCATGAAAAACTAGCGATGAAATTATTGCTTCCTCAGTGCCCACTAAGATCCACAGGAAGAATCAGGACAACAAGTCATTTAAAATATAAAAAATAAATTATTTTTTTTCTTTTACCGTCATCAATTTTGGTCAGTGATTCCTGGGTTACTGAAACACCAGGGAACATGAAATTTGGTGGCCACTCCCCCACCGCACTAGGTTAAATGACTAGCCCTACCTGAACCGTTGCACCCAAAATGACAAAATGTATGGTATGTTAGTCTCAAGAGCCCGCATCAACCTAGCCCATACCCACTCATTTGTGATTTGCACACATAAAGTACATGCACACACACACACACACACACACAGTCGCACACATACAGACAGGCAAGCACACACACACATAAACACATACAGACAGGCAAGCACACACACATGCACAAACACCCACCCACACAAATGCACACACATAAACACACACACACAGGCACACATATGCATGTGCGCATGCAAACACACAATACACACAGGCACGCATACGCACATGCACACACAGACACACACACACACACACACACACACACACACACACACACTCTTATAAACAAAAGCAAACTCACATATGCACACACTCATTTACATGCACATGAGTTGCAGGAGTAGGAGATGGAGACAAATTGACAAGTGTGGTTTATTTTTGTGAAGAGAATGTGCAGGAGAGGCGGTCATATTTTGTATCTAGTATATTATTGCTATCTAGTTTATTGCTGCCGTTACTCATGTTACTCTGTGGGTATTAGCTACAGAGGACCTGACACTTCAAATGCTGGCATATCGCGTCACATTTAAAATTAAACTGTGTTAAGCAGACGTGAGCGGCAGGCTGAACAGATCTGCAACAGAAGGAGGTTGCTATGTTAACTCCAGCTGCAAAGTCAGCCATCTTCACCAGCTAACACGATAATCCAGTTACTGTACAACAACAGTATGACAGTTACGGGAAGATAATCGCTCAGATTTTCAGATTTTTATTAGGCCACTTGAAAATAGGCTATGGCTAGGCTTATCACTGGAGGTATTTTAATATTATGTTTGTTTTGTTTTGCTAATGCTTAGGCAAGGCCTCCCTGTGGTTTTGATCAACCTAATAATCTTTGAAATGTCAATTGTAAACACTAAGGTGAAATGCGTTGAAACTGACATGCCACCAGAACAGACGTTTATTAAAATAAAGTCTCCAGTCTTGTAAAGTCACATTATGTAACATCCATAACGTCACATCTATAACGCACCATTAAAGGTTTTAAAAGTAAGAAAGGGGCACAATTTGTTCACCACACTTTACATTTATATAAATCAGCTTTGCACAGACACTATGGACATTGTCGCATCAACACTGTATGTGTAGCATAAACTTTTCTTATAAAACGTTATGGATGTGACATGGCCATGGAACTTGCTGACTTAAAAACAAAAGCCTTACAAATGTAAGGAGTTGTGCTCTTAAAGGCAAGCTGAGCATAGACATTGCTCTACCATTCCCTTGTCAATCTGGAATTTGTCAAAGGATACAATTTGTTTGAACCTTGAGTCCATTTATCCACTTTTTAAATATGTATAATATTACCATGTGAAAAATTTTGTTTCTGTATGGTTACACACCATATTTATGATGTAAAAAGAGTGTAATTCTCCATCAAATTCAATCAGATCATTTACAAACAATAAAATATAGACCTAAATGAAGATTTTAACAACAGTTCTATTTGCGTTTTCACAACTTTTTTTTTCCATGGTAAGGATGACCTTTGCATGGAATTGCCCAGTACACATTTCCTCCATTGAAGGTTCTCTTTCAGTCCAGAACAGAGCAGAGACAGACTCACCCATAGTGGTGCAGATGAAGTTGAGTTTGTCGGTCTTAGTCAGGTTGCTGACCCACAGCCCCCCTCCAGACTCCACTGCCCCGACTCTTTGTTGGAAGGAGTCCTCTTGCTCGTGCCCTTGGGTCCAGTTTCTGTAGCAGACGGTCTGTCCACAGACCCAGTACCAGCCCACGCCATAGGAGTGGAGCAGGCCCACCCACACGTGAGCAGTGGAGGCTCCTTTAGCCCGCGCCCTCACCCAGCGCTGGACCCGCTCGGACGTCACAGACACCA
>NC_063212.1:25738961-25761461 GCF_017589495.1 Alosa alosa | reverse complement strand
TGTCCGTATAGGAGTTAAGGCATATAAATTAGTGCAGATCAATCACACAAGCTCTGAGACCTTTGAAACTTGGCATGTTTATAGTCAGGAAGTTACTTTACCTACTAGAAAAGACTGGATGTAAATATCTTGATGTATGGAATGAGTAGAGACATGTAAACATACACCTAAAATAAGCAGACATGCAACAAATTAATATCTATGCAGAATGTTTACATTTACTTTGTGGCTGCTTTGCCAGGGATTATCATAGTAACACATATGATGACTTGTTGGAAAGGTGGGGTTGTACCGAATCCAACAATACCAAATATGTAAATATAGTATGACGAATTAGGGTGTTCTGTCACTCAATGTATGAGGTGTCCAAAATGAAAGAAAACGGAACACTGGCCAAATACAGTCTCAAGTCCAAATCACATTATCAGTGGTGAGAAGAATGTTGACAAATTCATTGTTACTGCAAGGTAAGTTACATAAGGTATGCGCTGCTCTATATTTACATTTAATAATGATACATTTCATGTCCCAGTATTAAACAATTCATATGAAACACAGATCCAATTGAATCAGGTTAACATTGGGATGGAACACCTTTATTAAAATAGTTTTATTATACGGCTCTTCACAATGCAAGTAGAATGCTCCATTGACTTGAATGGGATTTCCGAAAGTTCTAGCGGTCATTATTTCTTGGGAAAGGACCTCTGAAAACAAGAATGACCGCTGTCAATGGCAGCGGAGTTTGTGCAAGGATTGGAACTTCATTCAAAAGTGAAAGCAGACGGTTGATCAGCTGTGTTCTAAAGAATGTTTGATTCAAGTTCAGCATGTGTTTGCGAACTATTTGTTTCTCAGCAAAAGCCACAATTTAAAACGGTAACAAATAAGTGTAAAGAGACATATCATGGAGTTTATTTTTTCGTTTTGGCAAGTAGTCATATATAAAAGCGGGATAATGTATAGAACGCCGGTCATCATGGGAAAATAAGTCCCTTCAGGGCGAAACAAGACCGGTTCGCCCTGTCGGGACTTATTTTCCCCATAATGACCGGCGTTCTATACATTATCCCTTACATATTCACTTGAATTTTGTTTTGGTCATGTCATTACTGAATAATGGAAAATAATATTGTTAGCTTTTGTCTGTCCAGACCAGCAGTGGACAGTAGAGCCTACACTGCTTAAGAAAAAAGATCCCTATGTCCAAAACCCCACAGTAGAAGGCCTCCAACGCATACTTACCCTTGCTCAGCAGAGTGAGATGGTGATATCCATAAAACTCTGGCTCCATATACAGATGATATTTCCTCCAAAATCAAAGTTGCATATCATGTATCATCTAGAGCGAACTACTGCAGTAAGACAAAAATCAGTGAGCAGCAGCAAGTTGGAAATGTTGAGAGTGAGAGCACATCTGCACCAAGAAGGCTGAGTATCAAATACTGAGAGTTTCAAATACTGAGAGATTGTTTCATTTGTGGGAAGGCCAGCTCTAGATCAGAACCTCTGACAGCCATTTCGACTGGTACAGGCGCAATGTAAATTATAGGCCAAGTATACTTGCGTATACAAGGAATTTGGTCTCTGCATTTATCCCATCCGTGAATTAGTGAACACAGAGCACACAGTGAACACAATGAGGTAAAGCACACACTAACCCAAAGCAGTGAGCTGCTTTACTACAGCAGCGCTCGGGGAGCAGTGAGGGGTTAGGTGCCTCGCTCAAGGGCACCGTGGATGTGGGCATGGATGGAGAGCAGTGCTCAACCACTTTTTTCCTTTTTTTCCTTCTGGGTCGGGGATCGAACCGGTAACTCTTCGGTTACATGCCCGAACCCCTAGGCCATGTAGGCCAGTAGGCCATGGCTGTCCCTAGTACCAGAGACGAGGTCCTTCGGGCAGCTTCTAAAAGGCTTGATGAAGATGTACATCTTCAAATTCTTTCATGCCCAGATCTCTTTGCATATGATGCCAAATACCATAAAATGTGCCTTGCACACTACATATCTAAACAAAATATAACAGCAGCCATAGAAAAGAATCAAAAAAGCAGACCAATGTCTATAACAAAGCCTTTATTAAGCTCACTGAAGACATTGATAAAACAGTATTGTCCAAAGATATGAAAGTGAGGATTCAATTCTTCGACTGATAGCTATGACAACATACTAAAGACCATTGCTGAGCAAGAAGGTGTGTCCATAGTTCAACACAAGAAATATAGATCCTGGAAACTAAAGGAAAAGCTGATACAGCACAAAGACAGGTTTGCATTTGTTCCACGTCCAAGACAGTCAGATCTGATCTGCTCAGATAGTATGACCATATTGTGCACTGAGGGAAGCTGCTAAACTCACAGACATAAAATCCAAATATTACACAGGGCTGCAGACATATTGAGGAAGAGCATGGATCAGGTAGACGGGTGAGTAATATGTCAGCAGTGACTGTCTATTATGTTTCCAATGCAGCAAATATGTACCCAACATCCTGTATGACTTTGTGAACTGGTGTGTTGATTAACATGCCCACAGAGATTACCAAACATGTGATGATGACCTAACCTGACTCTCGCCAGATGAATTTCGTTCCGCCTAGCTCCACCTAGCTCCACTCACATCCATCTGGGATCGATTCCGTTGAGAGTGATTTCAGCACGAGATTGTATGGTAGAGCCAATCAGGACGCAGGGCGGGAGTTACATAGATGTGCCCTAGCGTAGAAGCGACTGTGAGACTGTTCTCAGCGTCACGGGTTGGCTTCAATGTGAGTGGTTGAAGTAGCACGTCAATAGATGAAGGTGTGAGTGTTTATACCGGATCTGTGTTTGCATATTTGATACGTTTCATACACGTGTTTCAACACTGCATTTGGGTCGTTGCTTTTACCTTACCATTACCTTACGCATGCCAGTTATGTATCCACCAGCTGCCTGCCTGCAGCCTACTTCTAAAACTCCAAAGCTGCTTGCTGTCAGATTTGGTTCAGTGTATCAACAACACTCAATAATCCAGGGGTCTCAAACACCCGGCCCGCGTCCGGCCCGCAACGTATGTCAAAATAATAATGTAATCTGGCCCTTGAGACTATTTTTTAATTGCGACAAACAACGATACTGATTAAAATAGACGATAGTTCCAAGTACGGTGACAAATCTCATTTGTACTCTGCTCCATTATGTGCTAGACATCCAGAGCTTCATACAAAACCATAAAATCGCTGCGCAAAGTTTTCAGGAAATACTTGTATTACACGCGAGAAACACAAAGACGTGCATTTGTAATGACGCGGAAGCGATGCAGGCCATAGTGTTGCATAAATTGAAGCAGAAATTAAGCAGAAATAGGCCTACACCAAATGTTGAAAAACGTTTACGTGTGATGAAGTCTTAGGTAGGCTATGCTATTCACCTATTCTAAATCTGAAGGAGAATATCCTTTTGGAGATTATGATCGATCGATCATCTATTGAATGGAGGTGCTGGGTGCTGTCTGCGTGTATACGACGGTGTCCACTAAGCATACCATGCTTATTTCGACCCTCTGCCCAACATAGCTTGGAGGTTGCAGTGGTAATCGTGATGATAGTGTCCGTAATGGACGTGGTACAGACAGCAGGGCTAGTAGAAATAGGGCTCTAAACTACAAAGTCACCCGCAATATGATGCAAACTTCTGATTACCCGCGATAGGAACTGATTTGACCAGAATACTTTATTGTAGGCCTTGTGGTTTAGAAACCATATACATCTTAGGTGTTGGTATACATCTTAGGTGTTTTCCTGTTAATTTGTTATGTGGGTAATATGAAAAAAGGAAAGTAAACCTGCTCAAATATGTTCATCCAGTATTTAGAAAGGTGCATAATTTGAGGTGCTTGCCATCCAGTGGCAAATTAGATGGGTAAATGTACCCCCTTCATAAACTTTTGTTTTACTCAAAGATTTTTACATTTACAGTAGGACTTTATCTCTGACCACTTTCAAGCCATGGCCTTTTGAAAATTTGATATAAAAATCCAATGGTGTTGCTTTCTTAACCCTGACGCCTATAGTTTGCCAGGTTTAAAAAAGTTATGAGAGGAAAATATTTTTATTTGGTGTGAAACACACACATACCTGTTTCTATGCTTTTCATTTGTTTTATAATTTGTATTAATATTTATATTATCATTATTTTATTTATAAGCTAAGGTTGCTAGCACAGGTGTCTAAAACTAGATAAAAACACTTGCACTTTCTGTTTGCAGTTGTGTGTGGTATTTGAAAAAATGAAAAAAAGAACATTGCATTTTCAGAAATAGCCGGCCCTCCAATCAGATGACTTTGGCAGAATTGGCCCCCAGCTCATTTGAGTTTGAGACCCCTGTGTTAATCAATTAAATTCCCAACAATTTCAAAACAGCTAGTTCTGGAGTAGGCCATTCAACTAGCCCGCTTGCTTAGATGGATAGATAGATAGATAGATAGATAGATAGATAGATAGATACTTTATTGATCCCCAGGGGATAGATACTTTATAGCTTATTGATCCCCAGGGGATAGATACTTTATAGCTTATTTGGGTTTTGGGTTGCCAGGTTTTAGCCTATGACAAATGAGTTGCAATTGAAACTAAGTGATCGTATATGTGTAGGGTGTATTTCATACACAACCTGGCAACCTGAATGGATCAATGATTTTAAAATTAAGTTTGATGTCCATGCAAATTACGGGAGTTTTCCGGGAGAAATAACAAAACGGGAGGGTGCAGTGAGATGACCTTGACATACGGGAGAAACCCGGGAAAAACGGGAGTGTTGACAGGTATGCTCCAATGGATCGATCCCAGATGGATGAGTGGAGCTAGGCGGAACGAAATTCATCTAGCGAGAGTCAGGTTAATGATGACCCAGCTTCAAAGGAGAATCTGTGTGTTATCGCAATTTGTCATGATCTCATTGAACAGAGCTGTCACATCCATACGCCAATCACACTGGGACTTCCCATTTTGATACATCATGAGTTTGGTAGGAAGACAGTCATCAATGAGCTCAGTGCAATGGGGTACTGTGTTTCCTATACAGAAGTCAGGCACTTGTCACATCTGTTGCAGCAGACCAGATATCAAGGACAGAGAGTGGTGTCTACATCCCAACTGGCCTCACTGGAGTTGCTGAACATGGAATTTTTGATGCAGCCATCAGCAACTTTGACCAAAATGAAGACACCCTGAATGTGAAATGGGACAAAAGAATGGACAACATGTACCTGTAAAGTTTATCTCCATTCATATCAAACATGTTTAAGGTGGTGAGGGACCTCTGTAAAGTTTATCTCCATTCATATCAAACATGTTTAAGGTGGTGAGGGACCTCTGTAAAGTTTATCTCCATTCATATCAAACATGTTTAAGGTGGTGAGGGACCTCTGTGGAACCTGTGCTATGGGCATTTATCTGCTGTGGAGACTTGGGCTCTTCGGAACACAACGATGCCATAACATGAGTTGTACTCTTCCCATCTAGGGTGTCTTCATTTTGGTAAAAGTTGTTGATGGAGCATCAACAATTCCATGTTCAGCGTCTCAAGTGGGAACAGTTGATATATACTTCTTGTGTTGACACACCTTCTTGCTCAGCAATGGTCTTTAGTATGTTCTCATAGCTATCAGTGAACGAGTTGAGAGTCCTCACTTTCATACCTTTGGACAATACTGTTTTATCAATGTCTTCAGTGAGCTTAATAAAGGCTTTGTTATAGACATTGGTCTGCGTTTTTATTCTTTTCTATGGCTTCTGCTATATTTCATTTAGATATGTAGTGTGCAAGGCATTTTATGGTATTTGGTATCGTATGCAAAGAGATTTGGGCATGAAAGAATTCAAAGTTGTACATCTTCATCATCTTTGGTTTTGACTCTGAAGAAGACGCATGGGCGTCGAAACGTTAGTCAGTTTGCACTAATAAAAATCACTTTAAGCATTGAGTGCTCCGGTCCTGCTCCTTGGCTCTTGTTAGACCTTGGATCTCCCTTTTTATCTTCATCAAGCCTTTCAGAAGCTGCCCGAAGGACCTTGTCTCTGGTACTTGCGCTTGTTCCAGTTGAAATTGCTGTGAGGTTCTGGTTTAGAGCTGGCCTTCCCACAAATGAAACAATCTCTCCGTATTTGAAATGATGTTGTATCAACCCTACTCAGCCTTCTTGGTGCAGATGTGCTCTCACTCTCAACATTTGCAACTTGCTGCTGCTCACTGATTTTTGTCTTACTGCAGTAGTTCGCTCTACATGATACATGATATGAAACTTTATCATCTGTAAATGGAGCCAGAGTTTTATGGACATCACCATCTCTCTCTCTGCTGAGCAAGGGTAAGTATGCGTTGGAGGCCTTCTACAGTGGGGTTTTGGACATAGGGATCTTTTTTCTTGCCCTTTTCAAAATGTTTTCCACAAATGATACAAAGCTTTGGATCCAATGTCTGTAAGACAGTGCTCGAATTACATGGGAGCCAGAGGGAGCCGAGCTCCCATAGAGTGAGGATTGGCTCCCATGAAAGCAACAAAGTCAAAAATCTGAGGGGGTCTCTGATATCTGAAGGTGTCTGGCATTGTAATTTAATCTTAAACAACCGCTCATTATCTATCCCTGTGCAATCTCTTACCATTACAGACGTGAAATTAAAATATAGGCTACTACGGGACGTAGACCTACCCTACGCTCTTGAACGCAGCATGACACTTCACCACCACACCACTAGACTATATGAGCAAACCGCATACGATCGATTTGACAGCACTCGCAAGTCTGAAGAAGTTACCCTGCTTTGATGAGAATGTTTTGTCTATTTACATAGGCGTTCATTGGGCTAGCCTACATGGGTTGATATGTGCGGAAAAGTCCTGTTTGCTGTTGAACTTGCGCCTTACCTCTTCTATGCAGGGCTCGAATTATCTTTTTGTCTTTAAGGGGGTCTCTCTATCTCATAAAAGTTGGCACACCCCGCGCATAGCCTAACAAGGCGATACAATGAAATAGCCTAGGCGCAAGTGGCACTTTTGTGCAGTACAGTATGCGCACGGTAGGCCTAGGCTTTACCTTGACACACGCACACAACAGACATAGATTTTTCATAGAAATTGATTACTTTTAATTAATTTCAACATATTATTGATTGTAATAGTCCATATCTCATTTCAATTTCACAATACAAAGAAATAGACTAAACGATTTAGTCTGTGCCATTCTCAATTTCACAACGTAACTCATTTAAACCAGACCACCGTCTCAGATAGGCTATCCTCAGTGTCAAACACAATAATGCATGTAGTATAACTTATACACAGGGGAAAAAGCACTAACTGGCAGAAATGAATAAAGCCAGCCAAACTATGTTCTAGTAGGCTAATGTGTTGAACCGTGGAAAATTAATAGACAAACAATTTTGGAGTTTGCACTGAGATATTGTCGGGTAGCCATTGAATATTCCGACATCAGAGATTGCTAACAGGTGTTTCAAAATAGCTGGGAACTTTCCGGAGCTCTGAATGGCAGAGGATAGCTAGATCATCAGACAACACAATCATTGTAGGCTGCATTATGGGCCATAATTTATGGCTTTGTCAATCAACATAGAATAGGTGAAGCACAAGTTCAACAGCAAACAGGACTTTTCAGCACATATCAAACCACGTAGGCTAGCCCAATGAATGCAAATAGACAAAACACTCACATCAAAGCAGGGTGACTTCTTCAGATTTGCGAGTGCTGTCAAATCGATACGGTTTGCTCATATAGTCTAGTGGTGTGGTGGTGAAGTGTCATGCTGCGTTCAAGAGCGTAGTGTAGGTCTACGTCCCGTAGTAGCCTATATTTTAATTTAATGTCTTTAATGGTAAGAGATCGCACAGGGATGGATAATGAGCGGTTGTTTAAGATTAAATTACAATGCCAGACAACTTCAGATATCAGAGACCCCCTCAGGTTTTTGACTTTGTTGCTTTCATGGGAGCCAGTCCTCACTCTATGGGAGCTCGGCTCCCTCTGGCTCCCACGTAATTCGAGCCCTGCTTCTATGTTGATTAACAAAGCCATAAATTATGGCCCATAATGCAGCTTACTTCAATGATTCTGTGAACTGATCTGTAGCTATCCTCTGTCATTCAGAGCTCCGGAAAGTTCCCAGATATTTTGAAACACCTGTTAGCAATCTCTGATGGCGGAATAGCCTATTCAATGGCTACCCGACAACATCTCAGTGCAAATTCCAAAATTGTTCGTCTATTTATTCCCACGGTTCAACACACGAGACGACTGACCGCCCAGGTGTTGTTACTATGTGCACATTAGCCTATAATACTAGAACATAGTTTGGCTGCAATGGCTTTATTATTTTCTGCCAGTTAGTGCATTTTCCCTGTGTATAAGTTATACATGCATTATTGTGTTTGACACTGAGGATAGCCTATTTGAGACGGTGGTCTGGTTCAAATGAGTTAGCCTACGTTGTGAAATTGAGAATGGCACTCAGAGTAAATCCTTTAGTCTATCTTTGTATTGTGAAATTGAAATTAAATATGGAATATTACAATCAATAATATGTTGAAATGAATTAAAAGGAATCAATTTCTATGAAAATCTCTATTATGTGCGTGTGTCTAGGCCTATCATGCGCATATAGGCTACTGCGCAAAAGCGCCACTCGCGCCTAGGCTATTTAATTGTATCGCCTTGTTAGGCTATACGCGGGGTGTGCCAACTTTTTATGAGATAGAGAGACCCCCTTAAAGACAAAAAGATAATTCGGGCCCTGCTGTAAGACATTCTCCATAATTCAAGAGACTAGTGAAAAGGAAAAATGATATACATTTCAGATATTTCATTGAAATGCAAATCAAGTTGAATTACACATGCAACATTAGTCAGAAGGCTATGTACTTTCTTAGCTAGGGAAAGTAGTTTCTACAACTAACTGTTTAGCTACTTAGGGGTGAAGTAAGCAGTGTAGGCTCTACTGTCCACTGCTGGTCTGGACAGACAAAAGCTAACAATATTATTTTCCATTATTCAGTAATGACTTGACCAAAACAAAATTCAAGTAAATGTAAATATTTTAAAGGAACCATATGTAAGATTGTGGCCAAAACTGGTACTGCAATCACTTTCAAAATACTGAAGAGCGGTGTATCCCCTCCCCCTCCCCCCTGACTCGAGGTTGCCAACCAAGATGCCGAAACACTACTGACTTCGTGATTAGTAGATAGGTGGAGGGTGGCGCATCAGGCCAAAACACAACATGACATGACAAAACACAACATCAACATCAGTTGAGGGCTGCAACTTCACTTTTTAAATGACAATATCCTGGCCGGACTACTGTTGTCAGTGATATAAGTATTTGAAATAAACATGATTTCTTAATGTCTAGTGACATATCAGGGCCATTTTATGATTAATTGAAATATTTTTCTTACATACGGTTCCTTTAATAAAGGTGTTTCATTCCAATGTTAACCTGATTCAATTGGATCTGTGTTTCATATGAAATGTATCATTATTAAATGTAGATATAGATCAGCACTTACCTTGCAGTAACAATGAATTTGTCAACATTCTTCTCACCACTGATAATGTGATTTGGACTTGAGACTGTATTTTGCCAGTGTTCTGTTTTCTTTCATTTTGGACACCTCATACATTGAGTGACAGAACACCCTAATTCGTCATACTATATTTACATATTTGGTATTGTTGGATTCAGTACAACCCCACCTTTCCAACAAGCCATCATATGTGTTTCTATGATAATCCCTGGCAAAGCAGCCACAAAGTAAATGAAAACATTCTGCATAGATATTAATTTTTTGCATGTCTGCTTATTTTAGGTGTATGTTTGCATGTCTCTACTCATTCCATACATCAAGATATTCACATCCAGTCTTTTCTTGTAGGTAAAGCGACTTCCTGACTATAAACATGCCAAGTTTCAAAGGTCTCAGAGCTTGTGTAATTGATCTGCACTCATTTATATGCCTTAACTCCAATACGGACAGGCTATATTTTAGTCCTTTTTTGGTTTTGGGGTCTATAACAATATCTGTTAATTTAACAATCTTAGCAGTAAAATATTTTTAGCCAAGAATCCATTTCATATATGGGAGACCTTAGAGATGAGGAAAAACATTGTTGGGTTTAGTTCTACCTCCGGTAGGGGTATCTCAAAAACTAAAGCCCTTTCTGACCATTTGTCACAAGCCTAGTAAGAGCCTAGTAAGAGCCTAGGTGGTAAGTAGCCTAGTAAGAGCCTAGTAAGAGCCTAGGTGGTAGTAAGTAGCCTAGTAAGAGCCTAGGTGGTAAGTAGCCTAGTAAGAGCCTAGTAAGAGCCTAGTAGCCTAGGTGGTAAGTAGCCTAGTAAGAGCCTAGTAAGAGCCTAGTAAGAGCCTAGGTGGTAAGTAGCCTAGTAAGAGCCTAGTAAGAGCCTAGTAAGAGCCTAGGTGGTAAGTAGCCTAGTAAGAGCCTAGTAAGAGCCTAGTAAGTAGTAGCCTAGTAAGAGCCTAGGTGGTAAGTAGCCTAGTAAGAGCCTAGGTGGTAAGTAGCCTAGTAAGAGCCTAGTAAGAGCCTAGGTGGTAAGTAGCCTAGTAAGAGCCTAGTAAGAGCCTAGGTGGTAAGTAGCCTAGTAAGAGGCTAGTAAGAGCCTAGTAAGAGCCTAGTAAGAGCCTAGGTGGTAAGTAGCCTAGTAAGAGCCTAGGTGGTAAGTAGCCTAGTAAGAGCCTAGTAAGAGCCTAGGTGGTAAGTAGCCTAGTAAGAGCCTAGGTGGTAAGTAGCCTAGTAAGAGCCTAGGTGGTAAGTAGCCTAGTAAGAGCCTAGGTGGTAAGTAGCCTAGTAAGAGCCTAGGTGGTAAGTAGCCTAGTAAGAGCCTAGTAAGAGCCTAGTAGGGTAAGTAGCCTAGTAAGAGCCTAGTAAGAGCCTAGTAGGTGGTAAGTAGCCTAGTAAGAGCCTAGGTGGTAGGTAGCCTAGTAAGAGCCTAGTAAGAGCCTAGTAGGTAGTAAGTAGCCTAGTAAGAGCCTAGTAAGAGCCTAGTAGGTGGTAAGTAGCCTAGTAAGAGCCTAGTAAGAGCCTAGTAGGTGGTAAGTAGCACTGCTGGGCCCCTCTGTCACTGTAGTCTGCAGCCGGGTCTGTGGACCTGTGATGTATAACGGCACTAAGCTGTTAAGAGCTTTAAAAACAAAAAAGTTAAATTATAAAATCAATTTCAAACTAATTCACCCTCCCATCTCGTCATGGCTGTGTGCAGACACACACATCACACACACTGCTGTGTGCAGACACACACACATCACACACACATCACACTCACGGCTGTGTGCAGACACACACATCACACTCACGGCTGTGTGCAGACACACACACATCACATTCACGGCTGTGTGCAGACACACACATCACACACACACATCACACTCACGGCTGTGTGCAGACACACACATGACACACACAGCTGTGTGCAGACACACACATGACACTCATGACACACTCACGGCTGTGTGCACACACACACATCACACTTACGGCTGTGTGCACACACACACACAACACACTCACATCACACTCACGGCTGGGTGCAGACACATGACACACTCACAACATACTCACGTCTGTTTGCCGACACACTCACACATACAACACATACAACAGACTCACAGGTCAGTGCTGTGTGCAGATCCCAGCTATTTGCGTACACACACACATCCATGGGCGGATTATGAACTTTTGGGCCCCTGAGCCCAGATGTATTAAGGGCCCCCCATTTATTGTCGTATATGTGGGAGGGGGGGTTTAGAGGTCCTCCCCCTGAAATTTTTTAATTTGTTTGATGTGATTTCCTGTATTCTGGTGCATTTTGGGGATGGCCAATACTAAATTCAATCAGATTCATAGCCTACATCGATTTGTTGATATTGAGGCAATGATTACATGCAAAGGCTTGGGCTTCAGGGCCCCCTGACCCCTTGGGCCCCTGGGCCTGTGCCCGGTAGGCCCGTGCAGTAATCCATCCCTGCACACATCACACTCACGGCTGACTGCAGACACACACAACACACTCCCAGCTATTTACAGACACACACACCACACTCAATGCTGTGTGCAGATACACACAACACACTCCCAGCTATTTACAGACACACACACCACACTCAATGCTGTGTGCAGATACACACAACACACTCCCAGCTATTTACAGACACACACATCACACTTCATTTGTCTTTATCTCCTCTTATGTGTGTGTGTGTGTGTGTTATGAGTGTGTGAACAATGTTCAGTACTTTTCATGTTTGTCTATATGGCAATACAGGGAATTATGGAAATATAAAAATCATAAATGTAAATACCTGCTTGGTTTACATGGGCAGTGTTTTACTATGGAAATTACTCTCTAGGCGTGACTGTAACAATGCAATGTAAATAGAGCTACAGTACCTGCAAGTGTACGGCGACTGTAACAGGTGACTCCAAATGCGGTCGTGTGTCTGGTCTTTACTATGCCAAAAAGGACACGTGTAGGCCACAAAGGTGCCAGAATTAACTTTAAATCCACACCATCCTATCTGAGCCCTGTGATTCAGCTCTACTAGACCACTGAATCAGCACCATCCTATCTGAGCCCTGTGATTCAGCTCTACTCTACTCTAGACCACTGGATCAGCACCATCCCATCCTATCTGAGCCCTGGATGCACCATCCTATCTGAGCCCTGTGATTCAGCTCTACACCACTGGATCAGCACCATCCTATCTGAGCCCTGTGATTCAGCTCTACTCTACTCTAGACCACTGGATCAGCACCATCCTATCTGAGCCCTGTGATTCAGTTCTACTCTAGACCACTGGATCAGCACCATCTATCTGAGCCCTGAGACCACTGGATCAGCACCATCCTATCTGAGCCCTGTGATTCAGTTCTACTCTAGACCACTGGATCAGCACCATCCTATCTGAGCCCTGTGATTCAGTTCTACTCTAGAGCACTGGATCAGCACCATCCTATCTGAGCCCTGTGATTCAGTTCTACTCTAGAGCACTGGATCAGCACCATCCTATCTGAGCCCTGTGATTCAGTTCTACTCTACTCTAGAGCACTGGATCAGCACCATCCTATCTGAGCCCTGTGATTCAGTTCTACTCTAGAGCACTGCGGTCCTCTGATGGACGTCTGTTGTCTCGGCCTTCCATCAGCATCATCAAGAGGTCAGTCAGGACAGAACTCGTTTCATTTGTGATTCCTTGCTGGTGGAATGATCTATTTAACGCTGTCCTTTCTAGTGATAGCCATGGCACATTCAAGAAAAGCTTTTAAACCATAATCTATTGAGCCTTACGTCATAGATAATCATTTTATGGTTGTTATGCTAATTGTTTAAATATAAATGCTTTACTACAACTGATGCTCTCACAGTTTATATTGTTTACTCTTATTGTGTGTATGATGTTAGTCACCATGTAAAAACTTCTGTTATGTAACCATAACCATAACCAAAAACTCAAACCACCAACATGGAGGAACTCGACTGGCAGAGTTAAGCATGGATATAAAAGGTGTTGCGGTACCTTTTGAGTTTGTTGAGTGACTTTACATCACTGTCTTAATTTTGGTTATATTAGGATGGACATTAAGTAACAGAGTCTTACCTGTCAGACAGCTCTGGAGTTGCGTCTCTGTTGTCACCCCTTCTGGTTACGCTGCTCGTCTCTGTGAGAATGACACCACTGTGACTGGTGCTACTCTCTACCTCACTGATGTGGTGTTCTGTATGCAAACTCACCTCTGCCACACCGCACACACAGACGTCACTGTTTTCTACAGAAATATAACTCTGGTAATGTCCTCCTACATCAACAAGAGGCATTTGGAGTATGCACAGAATATATAGTAGATAGACTGTTGTACAATAGCTTCATGACCAAAGAAGACTCTATGGGTTTGACCAAAGAGCCTGTTGTTATGGTAACTCTATGGGTTTGTGTGTGTGCATTCTGTGTGTGTATGTGCCTGTTGTGAGATGCTTGTGTGTGTGTGTGTGTGTGTGTGTGGTGAGATGCTTGTGTCTGTGTGTGTGTGTGTGTGGTGAGATGCGTGTGTGTGTGTGTGTGTGTGGTGTGTGTGTGTGTGTGTGTGTGTGGTGAGATGTTTGTGTGTGTGTGTGTGTGTGGTGTGATGTGTGTGTGTGTGTGTGTGTGTGTGTGTGTGTGTGTGTGTGTGTGGTGATGCTTGTGTGTGTGTGTGTGTGTGTGTGTGAGATGTGTGTGTGTGTGTGTGTGTGTGTGTGTGTCTCTGTGCCTGCTCTTCCTTCCTGTTAATGCCCCACTCTTTTCCCAGGGATTCCCCCAAACTGCCCCAGTCAGATCTCACACACAGTCCAGTGTTCTCAGTCACAGACAGTTGTTCACCCAGAGCAGAATGGCATCCACTTCACACAGACATTTACATTTGGGAATGGAGGTTGCCAGAGAGGAACACTGAGACTTTAATCAACACCATGGAGCCCAGCCCCATTTGGAGTGCTCTGCCCAACATTGCACATCATCTACTTAGGAGGACACTGCCCCCACATACTCTGGCCTCTAATCAAATGCCCAACATTGCACATCATCTACTTAGGAGGACACTGCCCCCACATACTCTGGCCTCTAATCAAATGGCCTCATTTATAAAAGTGTTGCGTAGAAACCATCCTTCAATTGATCTTAGATCATTTCTGAAATGATCGTACGTGTGATTCAGAGAAAACGAACGTACGCACAAAAAAACATTACATATGCTTTCAGAGGATAACTTCCGTCCCTTGGTTGTGTAGGCTATATATGATATAAAATATCTATAGCCTACATTGTATAGCTTCCATTCAAATATTACCTTTCTGCTACGGAGCTGGGAATAGGCCTATGAGCGCAAATTAGGATGTAGTGGAGGCTAAAGCGAAAGTAAAGCGCAGTTTATCCACCTCTGACATTTCAGAAATAGAGTTTACCCACCTCTTATTAGAGTTTATCCAGCTCTTAAAAGAGTTTATTCACTTTTAACTGTATTATCCAATACTATCCTATTCCCAATATTGTACAATAACCTCACCCACCTCTTAATTTACCACTACATCCCTGGGGCAAATGTACTTTTCCTCTCCTAAACGAGGGCAATTGGACATTTTATGTTCAATATTAGATTGGTGAGAACACTAAATATACTAGATCACCTGTAAGAATGTTTCAATCATTCTATTGTAGGTCTTGCGTTTTTTTTTAGATATTATGAAATAAGTAAGCTATTCGTTTTTTCACTTTCTTAAGTGGGCTATAGTTCTCATTAGCAGTTTTATTCCAAACCATGAAACATTAAACTGCGTCCAAAAACGACTTTAAAAATCTTCTGATATTGATCATGCATATGGTAAAGAAAGACATGAGATCATTGGTCTTGGAATTTTGAAAATGCATCGCACTTAGACCTCAGATTACTTGCAGTACCCAGGCATTACCACAAGGAAATGGTCGTACGTCAAGTTTGAACCTGACGTGGAGATAAGCACTTTTTCCACGTCAAAGACGGTTTTATAAATCTGGCGTTGGCATGGATTTGAGCATACGCACGGTCTAAGATCAAATCTGTGCGTAAGAACGCCCCTGGGGCCTCATTTATAAAAGGGTTGCGTAGAAACCATCCTTCATTTGATCTTAGATCATTTCTGAAATGATCGTACGTGTGATTCAGAAAAAAAAAGCGAGCGTGACGCACAAAAAATGTGCGTCGTTCGCCACCCTTCCAGATGTGCCCATTATAAATCACAAATGAACGTCAATTTGTGCGCAGCCGGATGGTTTTAGGTCTCCGCCTTGTAAACACCCCCTCATCAATATCATTAGCATATGTGAAATCAATGGCCTAAAAGCTGATAGGACTGGTCACAGGTGAACCCGCACATCACTATTACCTACAATCCACAGCAGCTCTGTGCAGCGCATGATCAGGTACACACACACACACACACACACACACACACTAGGGATGTTAATCGATGACTGTTTGACCGATGGTTGACCGTATCAACCTTAACCGATCAAAGTTGTCCGTAGTTGGTTAAAAAAAAAAAGTTATCTCTAAATTAGGCTATTATAGACAGTGGATTAAATGCAACTACAGTTGGCCATCTCATTCCAAGATCTTTTTGTGTGAAGAGAACAAATTATCTCTCATAACTCGCCTGTTTGTACTTATGTACGAGTTTGTTTGTACATAACTCGCCTGCTGTAGCTTATGTAAAATTAGATATTGAAAACATTGTATAGGCCTAGCCTATGCCATCTGATGTTAACTAGCCTATATGCGTCAGTTCGAATAGCTTAACTAATTATGTTTTTTCCAGCAAAGCTTTCTGGAAAGAGATCGTATGGATTATGTCCATTGTCCTCTGCTCGCTTTCATTCCTTTTGCTTGCAGATGCATTCTTTATTTACCCTGGGAAAGACTCAGTTAGTGGATGGGAATCCCCCATGATGCATCACTCACTGTGCTGCCATGTAGATCAGGGGTCAGGTACCTTTTAGGCCATAAATACCAAATGTATGTTAAGAACCATATAGTTACTTTGATTATTTTCGAGTTCAAGTAGTTTATTGGTCCGTGTATGATTCATTCATTCATTTTTCCATTTCCATTTCACCCATTTAAATTTAAAAGGGTGAAACCGCTTCCGTGTAAGATGCTCTTGTGTTTTGTGTTTCTCCCTCCTTCTTACCCCCTCTGGTGGATTATAGTGTCGGCTCTTTCTCCTCTCCTCGTTCTTACCCCCTCTGGAGGATTATAGTGCCCCACTCCGCCCCTGCCCCTCTCCTCTCCTCGTTCTTACCCCCTCTGGTGGATTATAATGCCCCACTCCGCCCCTGCCTCTCTCCTCTCCTCGTTCTTACCTCCTCTGGTTGCAATTAGAGAAATGAGATGTCCTCGATGACGTCGAGCTTTGAACGATTTCCGGGGCACGAGCTGGAGGCAGCAATAGGATACACGTATCCCGCCCCTTCCACAGCCAAAAGTTAACATGTGAATACATCCTTTACCCGCACCCAGAGCAGAAAGACATGCATGCACAACTAATGGAAGTCTATTTGTGAATACATCGTGGCAATCATGTGATGTGTTGTGAATACATCGTGGCAATCATGTGATGTGTTGTGAATACATCGTGCCAATCATGTGGTTTCGTGTGAACGAAAGTTCATGAACTCGTTCATATTTTGAGCAAACGTGAACTGAACGTACTGTATTACTGCCTGGTGAACGTTACTGTGAACTCGTTCACTCTGGTGTCTGTGAACAGCACGCTCAGTTTAACTTTGTTCAATAGGGTGCCAGATTTCTATATTTCTTCTAAATCCTGGCTAAAACACACCGTAAACAGGCCTTTTAATATGGCAGCTGGTAGGCCACCATTTCTCAAACTATGAGCCGCGATCGCAACGTGGACAATGCTGGTCTGCGGAGTGAAATTATTCCTGGGGCATCGTCTGATAATTTGCTGCGCAATTGATCAAGGAACCGTGGACAGAAAAAAATTAATAGAACAACGTGGATGTATGCAACTTCCATAAAAAACAGAGCACAGACTATATAAACCACTGTCTAGCATTAAGTATTAAAGTCAAATTTGAATATAACGAGGCCAAAAGCTATTAATTAGTCTTAGTTAAAGATAGTTAAAGATCTCCAGATCAGTGATTTACGCCCATCTGATCCACCATTCACAAAAGCTGGTATTGTGTTTCCTGAATCCTTACATTCAGGCATTCAAATGAAATGTATTAAATAGCATATAAATATTCTACCAGTGTATGATGCTTGCATGAGGGAAACATCCCAAAACAATGGCACCCATATAATTGCAGTTGTTTTGAGAAGTATTTTTCATGCAAGCATCATGCAACCATGCAAAAACAATGAAACTATTGTAGGCCTAATTATATTTTGCATAAATAAAGCAGTACTCTGATGTACATGTTATCACAAACTGTTTTGAAGTGCATGTATAGCAATATAGTATAAAAATAATTGTTAAATGTTGTGAATAATATTGTGAATTGTGAATCATTACAATTTGATGGGGGGTGGGAGGAGGGGGTGAGTTCATGTAAGTGGGCCCTATGAGCCCAAAGTATACCTTGACTGGGCCTCAGGTCAAAGAAGTTTGAGAAAGGCTGACGTAGACGACAAAGCAGCAAGGAGGCATCGTATGATCATTTAAACAAGTTTTATGACAAGGTCAGTGAGGATGGGAAAAATCGTACATTTCTGTGCAAACTTCAAAAAGAAAATCCGCACTTCAGTCACATCCACAGCAAACCTGAAACGGCACATTGAACTGAAGCACCCGGCTAGCCTTCCAAGGTATGTGCAAGCCAATAAAAAATCAAAAGACAGTCAAGACAGATCCTCCACTCCAGATCCAAATGAACTGTGTTCTATATGGGCTGTGGCTAGCCTGGGTTTCCCATGCTGCCTTGCGCACAATTTTATTCACGTCTAGGCAGCCTGGATTCCATGGACTTCATTTTCACCTCATCAAAGGAACCAATCACAGAACGGAGGAGGGACAGCAAGACGATGACGACACACTGATGCAAATAATTTTATATGACCGTTTCTTGCCCCAGACTAGATGGAGGCTTAGCCACATTTACATTGAGAGAGTATTCTCTTTCTTCCTTTGATCTATTCAATGCAGATGTAGGTGTGAAATGCTCCCCACTGGCTGGGCACCATGTGCTCCTACCATCTGTCCACAATCTCCTCTGTTCTGTCTTTGGGTTAGACAAAGACCTTAGGGTTAACTTTAGCTGAATCAGGGGCGGAGCTTGAGGGGGTGTGGGAGATGCGGCACGCCCCGGGGCCCTTGAGGGGTAAGGTGTGACTTCGAGGGGGGTAAGGTGGAACGGGCCTCTCCCACGGCACAAGGCGGAGGAGCTAAGATCATGCAAACGGTTTCTTTTCAATCATTTTCATCAGAGTGGGACGTATTATAGGTTGCCCCAGTCAGGACGAGTTATGACTCACGGTTGCTGAAAAGTTTTGAAATTCACTTTGATGATTTAGTAGGTGTAAAATATTGAATAAAATGTTCTGCTGTATGACTGGCTTTATTTTAACTCTCATATTGAACTTTACGACGTGCAAATTTACAAAATTGGATGGATCAACGATATTGTCTCCTACATGTGTCGATGAGAGAACACTTACACTTACATGATTTTGGTTTCGATTTTCTAATTGGAGTAAGTCTTTGTGACAACACGTCATGATACATTTGATAATGTTTGATCATTGTTTTGGTATGAAACATCTTTTACGTAGCCTAATGAATGCACTCTAGAAAGTGAAAGTAGCCTAACCTAGGCCTATGCGCTCTGTGTCTGAGTCTTGTGCACGTCTGCAATTGATTACGTTCCTCAAATGGAGAACACATCAATCCCATGGTATTTTTTGCCCTAAAATGCATGAAACATGCAAGTTCAAAATCCCGCCAGTACGTTACATCTCCGTTTCATATTTGCCTAGACTACTAGCCTACAATAAATGAATTGAACGAACTCAAATGACAACAGGTATATTGAATTGGTCATTGAGACTACAGACTACAGAATACAGTACAACAAACGTTCTGTCTTTCTGAAGTTTATTTTTGTATTCCGGGGTACAGTAGCCTAATTGCCTAATGTCTTGACAATAGTTTTTCTTACCGGCTTGCTGTTTAAACTGACTGCGCCGCTCTGAACTTTCCTGCCAGGTTTATGATGTAAACCGCTACATCTCGGCTCTGGCATTGCCTAAACTCATTGTGTGGGAAATCAGATTATCTGTCAATATTGGGCTTTGAAAATAAGGGATATTTGCTCAGTAATAGTAGGCCTAGGTTACATTTTGTAACATTTATAGAGAAACCGAGGGGAAAGTTAAATTAGAAATCGTTGGAAATTGAAAACACATACAAATAAAGATTCGGGGCTTTTAAAAAGAGATTCGGGGCTTGAGCCCCCGAAGCCACCCCCTGCTCGCCAATGCAACCACCAGCAGTAACTTCTGCATTCAGTGAGATTTGCACCGCCCTCTAATTTTATTTTTGACTCTTCCCCGTCACCGTTGCAACCTCTGAGCGCTTATTCTCCAAGTTAAAGACCATTAGAAACCACTTGAGGAGCACAGTGGGACAGGAGAGACTGAGTGGACTTGCCATGTTGTCCATAGAGAATGAGAGAGCAAAGAAAATAGACATAGGCCTACACAGAGCATCGTGGATGAGTTCGCGGAGCGCAACAATTATTGTTGTTATTCGGGGTCATGTAACCTAATGTTTTTGTTGTTCTCTTGGTTACACTTCATGTACGTTCGATGAACTTCAAAATTACATAGTTGCTCTCCGTGGCGCTGACGCTTGTAAGACCCACTGTTGTGGGCATGTGTAGCCTATGTAAAATTATGTTATGAAGAGTTTAATAAAGGGCCCGGTCATGTGCCCCGCCCCCGGCCCGGCTCTGACTTGTTCCGCCACTGAGCTGAATTATATGTTTGTGTTATTAACTGTAAATGTATTCATGTTTGGTATCATTTTTATAGTCTCAGTACAAGGAGTACAATGAATTAAGTGTAAGAATGATTAGAACATCCTGTATAACATTTCTACCTGAGGAGCCTTCCTAATATGTTAATGTCAAGTAGGTGTGTGTAGGTGTGTGTAGGTGTGTCTGACGGAAACGGCGGGAAGAGAAAGCCAATCAGAGGACGTTGTACCTATGATCACCACGTGAACCACCCCCCTGGCAAATTGAGCATAAAAGGCCAGCCTCTTCCGGTAGTTTTTTAGAAGAGAATACTGAGATACTGGTGAAATCCATAATGGGGTGACACAAACATGTACTTTTCTCCCTTGAGGGGCACTGGCCCCTCATTGAAAAGAATAAATGCCTGGAGACTGATCTTGCATCGTCCTGATTGAGTCTTAAGAGAAATATGGTAGTAAAAATATACTATCAGTTATGGAGGTTCCACCGAGATTAAAATTTTGGATTTAAATTGGATTCAAATTTTGCTGAGAGATCTTCAACATTGTGTTTGACGGCACACTCTTAGGTAAGGTAATTGATATTTTCTGGTGGTGAGATATTAGGGAGTTGTCCTAAATAGTTCTTGTCAGACTATCGGGTTCCAGCAGGGAGCTCTGTTGGGTGTAGTAACAAGCTTGTTTTGTTCCTGTAAATGGCCCGTAATTATTATTGAAAATACTTTCGTCTCTATGAGACTGGCGTTAGAACAATAGTTCTGGAAATAGCCATGTATGTTTTAGACAGAAACATATTCGGTCCTATGGACACAATCTGGAGCTTATCGGATTAAGCTTTTCAGGGTAGCCGGGGTCTTGGCCATTCCCCACTTTACGGCTACATTTGGGGGGACTGCTTGCCTAAGAATCTCTCACCTGAAAATGAAATTGCATAAGAGTGTTGCTGGTCATAACAGATGTATGAAACCATCTTTAGATTACGTAACTAAGATCACAGTTTGAAGTAGCCTATAAAGATGTTGAACTGAAAGCGTAATATTAATAGTTGGGCGTCGAATGACATTTTCCACCGTTTAAAGTAAAGACATTGGAGTGGATATGATACTGTGTTCTTCAAATTGTTAAATTACAACTAGTTTGAAATTGGATTGACAATTTTTTTTTTTTATTATGGAGACTTATGATGGATGATGAAACCAGGATTCATGTCGTAATAACCTTTTTCAAGTGTGCAAACATAGCGCTCAAGAGAGCATGGTTAAGCCTCTTGTAAGTACGCCTGAGCTAACTAGCTGCCGCTAGGGGCGTCTAGATGTCTTTGTCTATGAGCTAACATGAGTACATGATGAAAAGGCTTGACTAAACTTCTTTTGTTTTTTTAAGCAGGAAAATCTTCCTGCAGTCCGTTTAAGTTGTCCTCCAGCTCCATGGAGCTGTGTGTGTCCTTGTGTGTCTAGTATGAATGAATGTGTGTGTGGGCCGGCCCTGTGTGTGTGAATTTTTTTTTTAAATCTTTTACTTCTTTATATAATATGTGTTTGTTTCCATTTTTTGTTTTCAAGTCCTTCTGTTTTGAAATGTATGGGTAAGGAATTGTTGAAAGTTTATAATCTTATCAGGATCAAGGACTTCGTATCAAGTAGTTTTTTTCTTTTCCTGTAACTTTTATTTCC
Source organism: Alosa alosa (assembly GCF_017589495.1). Classification (NCBI taxonomy): domain Eukaryota; kingdom Metazoa; phylum Chordata; class Actinopteri; order Clupeiformes; family Clupeidae; genus Alosa; species Alosa alosa. The sequence continues at coordinate 25,739,209 of NC_063212.1, read as the reverse complement.
CAGCTGAAATGGATTGCTGTTCAAGTCTGATCTACTGATTCCTATTTTTTTTTTCTTGATTTCTATTTTCTATGATTTCTATTTTCTATGATTCCTATTTTTTTTTTCTGCCTTGATGACCCTCCATAGGGCCTTCTTCTCTGCAGCTGAGCACCCCGTGGCGTGCCATAGTGAGATGGAGAGTGTGCTTTCCATGGCAGCTCGGTAGAAGGCTAGAAACTTCTTCTTAGGATTCTTAGGAGATGAAG